>NC_137426.1:10087500-10245000 GCF_964374335.1 Astatotilapia calliptera | reverse complement strand
CCTCTCCGCTGAAGCTTTCGTAATTGCTCAACAGTGTTAAAGAGCTCTATTTATATTTATTTTTTTATTTTTTTGTGTTATAAACACCAAGCTAACTTGCTGTGGTACAAGTGGGAAGAATTGACTTTAATTGCCTTACTCAGTGTGAAAGGGCTCCAGCAGAAGTGGGGCATGTGTTCAGACTTTATTAATATAACTGTAGGCTAGCTGTGATAATAGCCTTTTCTGATTTTAAGGGGTTTCTCACATGTTGGTTGTAGTTTTGAGCATTGTGGTGTTTGTTTGTTTGTTTTTTCTCATTTCGTTACTGTTTTTGTTCCTCAGATGATCTTTGGGACCCTAAATCCCGTAGATGTGTAAGCCTGGGTACAGAGTCAGTTCGGACACTGCTGGTGTTAGACGACTCAGTGTGGGCGAGCTGCGGGAACTCTGTCACAGTCATGGAAATATCTAGCTTCAACACACAGGTAAATAAAGAAACTGTCTCTGGACATACAGTTTGGCAGTGTATACAACTGCTAAAAATGTGAACAGCCAGTGATTTTTCTACATTGCTTCAAACTAAATAAAACAGAGCAAAACACAAAACTTAATGTTAGTATTTGAATACTGTTGAATTTCCACAGCTGATAGTAAATCTGCGTTATGAAAAAGCCCATAGAACAAAGAGAAATGTATTTGGTTGAAACAAGTCAGATATAGTTAGCAAGTAGCTGATGAGCTGATAGCTGTTGTCACTCCCTGTCTGTGTGAAATCTCATTTCCACATGGCACATGACACAGAAGAGAAATTATTGCATGCTAAAATTCAGTTGTTAGAACATCCGTTTATGTTCCCTGCTAATATTTTGTTCTAAGAAATATTAGTTAATGTTATATTTTCAACTGCATCTAGATTTAGCATCTCATCACGGTTACCCATCATATTAAGAAATGTGGACGCTGTTTAAAAACAGGTTAAGAAATAAACTTCAAAGAGATTATCTTTGACTTTTTCCAAAAGGTTACGCGAGCAAACAAATGAGTTCAGTGAAAATCCACATTACAGTGGTTTTGTTCTATTTTTGTTTTCTGCAACATTTGAAGAAATGCAAACTTACACTCCTTTCATTTTCTGGGAAGATTTATGCAGCCATCCTAGAGAGCCAGCATTCTAATCTGTGATGTAATCAAGATTTACTGCCTGGAGCTGCTGCATAGACAGAGACACAGACCCCTTGTAGAGTCATACAGTGTTTGTTGGAGTTCTTGCTCAGAAAATGGTTTTATTTTTCTGTGCCACTCAAAGTTGCGGCACAGAATGTGTACCATTCTCTCCAGAAAATTAGTTGCCTTTGTCATTGTTTCCATTTTTCGTGTAGTCATTCTCCAAGGTGTTCTTCTGTACAGCGCGTCATTAGCGGTTTAGAGCAGGGTGACTTCTCCAGCTGAGGTACACAATAATGAATGACATAAAACAAACTCTTCTGGGTAATGTTAATATGGTATTCCGATGCAAAACTGCAAACCATTACTGCTTAATTATAGCTCCCAGATGTAAGTCTACATGGCTGTATAAATGGACAGGGTGTTAGCTTAAATGAGCATGTGTACCAAGTCAACCTTTCCTGGGTAAATAAAAGTTTATGACATATAAAATTAATTGCTGAATTTAATTAAAAAAACAACAACTAACAAACAGAAACAATACCAATTAAGAGAATTCACTTCATTTCATTTCATATAAAAGTGTTTTTCATTTTCATTGTAAATGAGTTACATTTTCGGGGGGGAGAAAGCAGTAGAAAATGTACCACCTTCATTTCAATTGCAATTACTGATGTTTTTGTTCCCCCTATGCCTATCATAAAACTGCTGATGTAGAGGAAAAAAAACATCTTCCTCAAAAATCAGAATTATATAAGATACATTTTATAGGTGTTGTTTTTGGTTTTTTCAGAAACATCACGTGACAGATCTGGATATTCAAATCAAAAATAGCTGCTTTTTCAGCATGCTTCAAAATCGAGTCGAGCTAGTGTCTCCTTTTATTCCTTCACCTTTTTTCCCGTAGTCTACTTCTCCAGAGACACAAGCTTAATCAGCTGAATGACCACGCAGTTCTGGTTCACAGTATCTCCCACAGAGCTTAGCAGGTCAGCTCTGGTTACTACTTTGCTAACCTTGTCTTCCTCACTAATATGGACTCAAGAGGGCTGACTTCACAGGGGCTGTGGTGCATATCCAGGATCTAGACAAGAAGTATTTGGCACCTACAGGAAGAGATGTGACTTGGTTCAAGGCTCAAGGGTCATGGACTCAATTCTACTTCACTTCATTGTTTCCCCACATGGATGTTCACCACTTTGTGAGATTTGTACTTCTGAATCATTTATCTGTGACTCTGCTGGACACGTGCCCCGTTTCATTTGATGCACCCTGCTGCTCATCGTGAGAGTCTTTTTAAATGTTCACAATCTGGCCTTGGCTGCACAGTGTTATTTAAATATATCATTTTTAGTCTGTTTGGGTAAACAAGAAAATACTTCCTGTGGTGTTGAAATTGCCTTCAGCAGATCCCCAAAGGATTGTCATAACACTTGCAAAATTGTATGGACTCTCAGCTTTGTATTATTTAATTATATTCACTCTAGCCCAGTGGAGTACGTGAAAATTATAGTGCTGACAAATGCTTAAAAATAGTGATGTTTGTAAGGAAAGGAGAAAGCAATAATAGAAGAAAGAACACATTTAGAAATTCAGAAGCAGCTATCAGTTTTATCACACAAGGATATTTTATGTAGTTCAAAGAAACTCCAAATGGCACTTTTCACTGCTGTATCTGTAGCTGAAAACAAGATGAGTGTTATTTTAACCAAAATGCAAATACTAGCATGACAATGACAACTTTCTCAATGCTCAGATAGCACGCCGTTTATCTTGTTCAGCTCTAAAAACAAAGTACAGTTTATGACCCAACCTCAACAGATTTTCCCTGTTTATGAAAATGGATCATCATTTAATCGTTATTTGTGATTCAACCTCTTGGATCCATCTAGGTCGGTGCAAAATTTCATGCTAATCTAGCCTATATTAATCAAAACGCCCGTTGCCGTCTGAGTTGTTAGTGGTGCTAAAATGTTTTTTCAGACAGAAGCAGAGATCCAATCCTTGCCAAGATCAGCATTAGTTCCCACTAATCACACCTCTAATTTGGCACACATCTGTTTTATGCATAGACTGAATTTGAAATGTGTAGACCCCTCGTGACTTCACTTGTTGGTTGTGAAGTTCTGTAAGGTTTTAGAAGTGAATCCATATTTGTGTTCATTTACAAAAATATGTTCAGAGGTTGCAGATCTAACATTTACATGCTTAAATGTTTACATATGCAGCTTTCAAAGGGTTCTAATAATGTGCTGACCGTTTCTGTGGTTTTCCTATGCAGTTTAAGATTTTCTAGCTTCAGACTGGTGGAGTTGATAAAGTGTGGCAAGACTAAAGGTGCTGCTTTAGAGAGTTATCTATCTCTATCAGGCTGTTTCTTTTCAGTAAGAGTGATCAACTACCTCACAGCAAGCCCTCACTTTACAACTTTTTGGAAATGGTCGTGACAGCAAAGGCTACGTGGTTAGGAAGTGACTTGTCAATCAAGATGTAAAAGTAAGGATTGAGACCACATGCTCATCAGGAAAAGAATTATTGATGTATTATTTTAAGTCAGAAGTTGGAGCGTTTTCTAATGCAGTCGACCTTGCAGTCGCTCCTGCTGGCCATGAAAATAAATATAGCTTTAAGAAGTGTGCTTTTGTGTTATTCTCAGCGGTTTGTTTTCTTGTATTCAGACTAACAGAGCTCAACCTAGATGTCGTTCAGTTGGCACTGCAACAAAAAAATACCCCCCTCTTGACCTAAAAAGGATTGCCACCAACTCTTTCCCCCACCGCCACACCCACTGTGTCTCTTCACATACAATTGCTACAGTCACGCTGTGAGGCATGTTCACACCGACCAACCCTATTTACACCAAACACACACAGAAGGTGTGTGTTGGGGTGGAGGGAACAGTGTTTTTATTTGTTATTAAACTGTTTCACTCAAACAAAAACAACGAAATTACTAAAATTATAACCCTGTTTACATTCACATCACGCCAGAGGAAAGGGTTTGGTAGCAGCAGGAACGCTGAATACGACGGGACTCTGAAACACCTTCATTGATTAGAAAATGAAGAAAATTTCAACCAATCAAGGGATTTTTTATTTAGTAGATTGTCACGCAGTAGGGGATCTGACTATGAGAGTAAAACAGAGCTCGGTTTGTTTGTTTTGATTCATACACAAATTTCATTTTGCTCGAAAACTGCCAAGCTTGGCTTCGTTATTTCAGGCACTCAACATCCAGTCTCAGTATCATTACAGTGCTCCACAAACTCCAACAGTCTGTGGAGGTTTGAGTCACTCCCATATAACCAGACCTTAACAAAGTAGGACATACGTGGGCATACAGGCTTTGATCAATACTGACTGGCAGGCCTTGTTCTTTCCTCTTCCTATTACTATTTCTTACTCTTCCTGCTTTCACCTATCACTCACACATCCACTCAGCTCCTTCGCCCTTAGAGTGAAGATGTGGACTTTGCACTCAGAAAAGGACAAAGACACCTTGTCACCCTGTGTAATGAAGGACTAATGAGCTGTTCAGACCAGCTGTAGTGTTTGTGGCTTTAGCTCTGCTGTTATTTCCCACTGCTGGTGGGAGGAATATAGGGGAGATGTTGCTGTTAGTGTGGCACTGCTGAGCTGAGTGGAAAGGGCACATTACTACTGTCAAGCTTCACTGACTAACTCATCTCTGTAAGCAGCGTTGGATTCAGGAGACTAATACCACGTTGTTGGTTGGGGGCAACAGTTGTGGCTTTTACTTACCTCGTATTTGACACAACACAATGGGCATTCACTGTGTTTTATCTACAGTATACGTGTGATGAAATATGGAATGGATTTTGCCGTGCGGGCTGAAATGTGAATCGATGCTTTTGTAAATTTTATTACACCCATTAAATCAATATTTTAAATATTCTTGGGCACTTTTTGAGAATCCTTGTAGCCCCGTCAGATGGGCCTGATGTGTTGGTTTCGTTTTTCCAGGATCCCATCCAGGTGGTTTCACACACATGGCAGGAAAGATGGCGTCTAACCGCCGCAGTATGTTACCCATTGATGAGCTGGAAGTCCGTTTTAGAGCCACCTTGCTCGATATTGAGGAATGCATTACTTATACATCGCATGCAGTGCAACAGAATTTTTCTCTCCAAACGTGTCAACATATTTGAATTGCAATGGCTTATTGAAGGTGAAATTTTCCTTGTTATTATGGATATCTAATTTTTCGATGGCTGCACTTGAAAAACGTAGAGATGCACTGCATATTGTTTCCCTAGTGGAACAGGCACCCACTGCTGAGGAGTCAATTAAAAGGGAAAACACATCAAAGTCTTCTCTCCTTTTCCCTAATTTCAAACAAAGGAGGACCCACTGGCAAGGGCACACAAACAGGTGGTAATCCCTGTCTGCCGGTGCACTTGGGTTGGGGTGGGTGGTGCATTCTCATCCATACTGAGTCACTCTCACTGACTAATTGCCCAGCTTCATGCAACTTGTGCATTGACAGTGATATGAGTTTCAAGATGATGCCCAAAGCAGCCCTTGTCACGCCTTAGACCGCAGGGGCTGTATGTGTTGCCATGATAAGGCTCATTGCATTTATTTCAAGCTACTCATTAAGACTGTGCCCAAAACTATTTTTCCATTGTGCTCTTAAAATGATAGAAGCCAAGGCAATGATGCAAAAACATGCCCCGTGTGTCAGTGACTCTTTAAATGACTAAATTAGGAGGGACAGCTAGACTTTATTTGTAGAGCAACACTAAATGTATTATTCAGGGGACTTCTACTTCGACCTCATCGAGTTGTAATATAACCACGGCAGTTATCTTAGATATTTAACAAAAAAAATGAACACTACACACTTGAAATTTGAATTGAATGCCACAATAATTTGAACGCTAACTGAAAATGTTGTCATTTTTTCTCTGGTTCACTTTGTAATTTAGCTGTATTTTTATAGTTGATGCTGAAAATCTTGCAAATATTGTACCGAGGCCTCAATATTGGATGTCCACTCATTATGTGGAGAAAAAGTCATGTCTGTTGTTTGAAAGACCAGAACGAGAATCCAGAGAGAGCTAACTTTTCAGTTTTCTAAATGTTTTCTATATTATTTATTGATGAAATGGATGATTGCATTTTCTTCACATGTTGTTGTAACAGAAATAAACTGTTTGTTTGACAGAAGTTTGAAGTTCATCCAGACCCGCTGGTCAGTGTTGCACACATGGCGTGTGCTGGTGGAGGGGTGTGGATGGCATTCTCAGAAGGTTCCTCCATTCGTCTCTTTCATACTGAAACGTTGGAACTTCTGCAGGAAATCAACATCTCAACACGCTCAACGCTCCAGAACACTGGTACATGCCTGTTTAATTTTTTGGGGTTTGTCTTTATTGCACGACATGATGCTTTCCTCCAGAATGCAGAGAAATATTCTTCTCCTTTGGTTTCTTGCACTCACAAGATTGACCTGATAAGTATCCATCTCGGGCCTCTGGAAAGCCATAATAGAGTCTCTCAGTGAATGACAGGGATTAATAAAAAAAAGATTAATGTCATTAAGCAGTAGTAAAATGGCAGCCTTAAAGATTTTATACATAGGATTACTTTGAAAATATTCTTGCCTTTCTTCAAATCCATGCTTGTTTAATATCGTGCCATTTTACCTCTTCTTCTCTACATGCACCTCCCCTCTATCCTCTTTTTGAGTTAATATTTTACTTTCTTTTTGTCCCACTTTTTCCCTTACGCTCCCTTTTTCATCTTTTCCACTCTGCTTTAAAATCCTCTCACCCCTGTTTTACTTCTCACTGCAGTGTGTTTAGGATGCCACAGAGAACCCATTACTTCCTGTGCACCTTCCTTCATGATGGATGAAATATTTATCTGCAACTGTGGGTGTTTTTCCCTTTTTTAAGCAAGAACTATGGTAAACAAATTAGAGCATACCTAAAAGTGTCTAATGTGATAATGATAGTTTGACTCAGTGTCAACTTCGCTCAAACATTTTCAGGCGGTGGCTTGTGCACCTATTAGCCTATTTGTAACATGAATTCAGAATATTGAAGATCGCTTTAAGCTTAAGGGAGAGGTATAAATACATCTGGATTCAGAAAATTTGGTCCTTTTATTGAGTCACACCAGAGTGTGATTGATGTATTTAGAGCATTACTCCATCATATCAGGAATAAAAAGCTTTTCTCTTGTGAGTTGTGTAAAGAAAGAATACCAACAGGCATATGTTTCAAGCACAGAACCTTTCTCTTTTAGATCAAAGTTCCTTTTTTTCCCCCCCGCTCACGAGGAGACTTTAAGGAGAACAGGCTCCTATGGCCATAGTATCTGGAGAAAACTGTGACCCAGAGGTCATCTTCACCCAGCGCTGGTGCTCCCCCTTGAAATATGCAGTAGATCTGTGGGAGGGTCACAGCCTCAAGACTTGGCCCTGGGGGAAGTTACAGGGTGAAAAGAAAAAGAGTTGCGCGGCTCATGTCTTCTGGGTCCACAAAAGGAAGAGGATCTTTGACTTAAGTTGTGATTTGTTGAGCTCACAAGAGAAAAGCGGATCCCTCGACACTCTACAACCAAAGATACTGCACATGAATTACTGATAGTTGCTTTCCATCACTCGGTCTCTGCTCCCTTAGGTTTCTCCTTGACTTATGCTAGGACATGCAGTAATGATATACCCCCTAATCCTCTCCCCTTAATGTGATTTATACTCAACAGGGAATTCCAGTTGCAGTAAACAACAGAGAAGTTTCTGAGGCAGAGAAAACTGCTGATCTCTTCTCTACTAATGCCTTTAATAGTTCTATCCTTAGGGTGAAAAAAATATCCCAAAATAAACTCCTCAGTGACATATCATAGGGAAACATTTATCTTTTGGAGACATCTTCTTTTTAAGCTCCCACGATAAACCCACTACATTTCGGAGTGTGTACATTGCTGTAAAAATTGGAGGTGCAATATTGCTCGAGGTTAAGCTATACCTCCTTAATCTTTGCCATTATCCCTCTGTAACACTGTTCTAAAGACAATGCCTGGTGCCCACATCTTCCGACTTAACTTGAGATTTCATGGTAGCCTGTGAGTGGGTGTTCATGAGCATCATTCTCTCACTTAAGCCCTCTAACCAAAGCACAAACAGACAAACAGCTCAAATAAACAGTTTTGAGATAAAAGCCATTTCCCCCGACGTCTAACTAACTGCTGTGACCCTCTAACGTCTCCATCCAAAGGCCTCTGCGCTCTGTTTGCTCACTGCGCTTCCTCTTGTACACACTGCATGAACTTCTTACTTGGCAGGATTCATCTCTGCACAGTGAAATTAATTAATTAATAACAGTGTTGAGCCACTCATGCAAATCGTCATAATCTGAGCATGACACACAACCGCGTGTAAATACAGCTACACATGTAAATGAGCATTCTCTTGGTTGTATTCAAATGACTGTTGGTGTAATTCAATTATCATTGCCATGGATATTATGGTAAATGGTTCTATAGATAACTAGGCCACAGTGGGAGCCAAAAGCTGAGGGACCACATAAGGAATGCAAAAATAAATCCACAGCAACAATGTTTTTTTAGTCCTTTGTTAACTGGAAACAAAGAATGTGCATGTACAATAAGAGGGTGCAATTATCCTTTCCAAGGCACTAATGCAGTGCTACAAACAGCTCTGCAGTGGGAAACCTAACAGTACAAAATATATGTTGAATATTGCATCATGCTCTATAACAGAATTTCAAAGTTAACTTTATCCAAAGGATTATTAACACACTCTAAAGGAAAAGAAAATATGCCTGAATTGTAGCAGAATGAATAACAACTTGCTGCAGTGCATCACATCTGGTGTTATCAACTACAGACGAGAATAAATAAGTAGGTAAAGAGTTAAAGCTAATTCTGCTTGTCCACGTGCACAGTGATGGCCCTGGTTAAGATAAATAACAAGACACAAAAATCAAAACTTTTGTAGATGCGTGTGTGCGTGTGTGTTATCAGGAGAGTTGGAACTCCCTCCACTACAGTCAGCAAAACATTTCTCCCATGCCTTCTGCTTCGCTTGCACTCTAAATCTTCCCAGAAATTGCAAAATAAATATATTTTGAATAATAATGTGAAAATTACAGCCCGCAATTTTAAAAATAAATCAGCTAGTATAATTACGAAGCAGCTGAAAATGATATTTTTTAATAAGAACGGCCAGTAAAAAAACAGCAGAGGTTCAAGCTACGAATAAGACAAGATATTGCTCTTCCCAAAATAAAATAAAGCAGGAGGTGGCTGTGTCTCAACAAAACTGTCACAGAGCAAAAAACACCAACCCCTTCATATCACAGTATCAGTTTTGTGCAGCATTGTTTTGGGGAGACACACCTGACACATACCTGCACAGCAGATAATACACAAACTTGTGGCCTACAGCATGTAGTATACACACTCATATTTTCACCATCAGGACTTTTTAAAAATCAGACCCATGTTCGTGTTAAAGTTGGGTTTGTTTTAGTATAGAAGGTGCAGCGACTGTGAAGCAGGTGAAAACGATGTAGCTCCACATTTCTGAAGCACTCAGTTCGCAGACAAAAATGTTTAATATTGAGTTCACAGTCTCGTTTCTTCTGTTGTGCTTCTATGAGTTTTCTTTCAACTGGGTCAGTAGCAAGAACATGGATCCAACTTTTCATAATCTTATGTAACCCAGAGCCCTAGGTAGCTGTGCTGTGCATGTGTTAAGCTTGGCAAATACAGACTGATCACAGAGCTTAAACCTTACCTAAAGCTAACACCGGGAATCAACAATGAAAGTATTTCTATTTATTTATTTATCTATTTATTTATTTATGTGGACATACTAGGACTGAACTGTTCTGGTATTATTAAAATAAATGAAAGCCCATAATTCATTCTCTAAAAGATAGACCATCCAGTCTGGTTGTATCTTTTTATCAGCAGGGAGTCTATTTTTATTCCACAATCTCCAATAACATGCTGGAGTTTTGAACTATGTTATTCTGTAACAATACGTGGTGAAGAAAACTCAATTTTCTGTCAATGTTTTCTATATTGCAGGTCAGAAGAGCATGCGAGTCACAAGTCTTCTAATTTGCCAGGGGCTGTTATGGGTGGGCACAGCTCAAGGCTTAATTATCACTCTTCCAGTTTCCAAACTGGAGGGCATCCCCAAAATAACAGGTATGGATCAGAAGGGGGTGTCTGACTCTGATTGAACGGCCTCTTAAGAGGTCAAAAGAAAATGGAGGAGTTGTGCTTTTTTTCGAAAGAAAATTACTCTGCACTGCCCATTATTGAGGTCGCACTTCACATTCTTCTTGTTACCGTGGGAATCAGTGCAAATATAACTAGGCTGACAAGACACAAATCATTGTGTGTATATATGTTTTCGAAGGATAATTTAAAAACTGCTTGGCTGTGTTTTCTTTATAATGCCAAGGAAATGAGGTCATTAGTTTCCCACTTGCAGTACCCTTACTTCACGGCCATCTTATTCCAGGCTAGTTTATTGAATAATATGTAAATATGCCACAAACTATAGCTGCCGTTATTGCTGCTATATTGGTAGGATTATGATAAATTGACACAGTTAACAGCTGATGACATATGATCCAAGGCTGGGTTCAAATCATTTCAAGTTCATACATTTGAAATTGGAACTTGCATTATTCTCACATTTAATTGATGCAACTCATGACGTCTTGACCCCGGCCCTGTTTACAGCAGAATGCCATTTGAATATTTTTGTCTTCTGCCTTCTTCAGGAAAGGGAATGATCTCACTAAATGCCCACTGTGGGCCTGTGGACTTTTTGGCGGCCACCACAAGTTCTCTGTCTCCTGAACTTCTAAAGAGGGATTCTGTTGGGGAGAGCCCAGACTCTGCATGTGTAGTCGAGGATCGCAGTGACAACTCCTCTCAGGAATCCCTGCAACCTTCCAGCTCCTACCAGGGAGAGGGGAGAGGCAAAGGGCGTGGCGTTCTGCTGCAGTATAAGCTGCGCTCCACGTCGGGACTGCCCGGACGGCCGTTAACGGCGCTGGGCGACGAGGCGTCGGACTCCTCGCTGGAGTCTTTAGAGCACAGCGTGGAAGACGGATCTATCTACGAGCTCAGCGATGACCCAGAAATGTGGGTCCGGGGACGCACTTGTGAAAGGGATGGGGGCCGCAGGGACAGGGTGATTTCTGCTGCAGTTATCTCTGGAGGAAAAGGTTTTCGCAGACTGAAGGAGGGAGCAGCAGCAGGTACTAGGACAAGTGGGGAGGGTTTAGAGAATATTCTTATGGTATGGCAGCTCCCACTGACAGTGTGATGTGGCAAACTTATGTGTATTCATAGAATTCTCCATAGCTTAGGCTTGAATCACCTACTCCATAAATTCTGTACATTTGAGTATATGATGAGAAGGCGGTTCCTCTGTCCCAGAGCATGGCATGTTATGTTCGAACCTGTGAAATAAGCACGCTAATGAGTTAATGCTGCTTATAAGTCAGCCCATAGGATCCTTTGAATGTTCAGGATGGCGCATCGTGATCTTTGCAGCAGAGGCACAGGCCACTACAGATTAGGTGTGTGCTGTGGGATTGTTTTGAACAGCTCCCCTCCTTAGTTAAGATTGATGCGCCACAATTTAACC
Organism: Astatotilapia calliptera; assembly: GCF_964374335.1. Lineage (NCBI taxonomy): Eukaryota > Metazoa > Chordata > Actinopteri > Cichliformes > Cichlidae > Astatotilapia > Astatotilapia calliptera. Next base: position 10,233,189 of record NC_137426.1, on the reverse strand, counting down.
TCATCATTGCTACGTGTGCCGTGCCACATCTACTCGGTGCAAAGGATTTCTGTGTGAGCGCCCATGGACACGACGCGTTTGAGAGGCAGCCTTTGTGGAATCTGCCATGCTCTGCAGAGTTGGAAATGGACGTCTTTTATCTGATCCTGTGGGAGAGATCCCATCTGTTTAGAGCTGAAAGCTGGGGACTACCATCGCATCACAAAGCACATTAGCATCACTTTATAAGCTTTGCCAGCTTTTTTCTCATCCCATACAATGTGAATGTACGATACCTTGCATTGTGTCTCAAAGCTGAATCGGTGCTCTCTGGGGGAAAAAAAAAAAAGAATGTCATTTTTCTTATTTTTTTGCAGGTGTTGCAAAAATTACTCTTGGTTCTTAAAGCGTACTTTGCCTATATTAAGAAGAGTCATCCTAGTACAGTGTTTTTAAAAAAAAAAAGAAGAAGAAGAAAATACGTGATTTGGAAAACTACCTGATGAGAGTCACAGATGGTGATACTCTACACTACAGAATCTATAATCACACTGCAGAATGATCTAATTATTACAGTTTTATTTGATCAAATGAAACTTTTCAGTGCCAGAGCAGCGTATTATCTTCCCGCAATATTATAAATGCCAGATATGTGTTTCATTAGTCACTGGCATCTATCAGCATAATTAAACAAATGTGCACCCTGGTTTGCGAATACTCTGCTCACATCAGTGGGAAGCCACATTCAAATATTCAAAGTTAGACTCAAACGAATGATGAAATGAAAGCGCTGCAGCCATCTAAACTGCTGTCAGCTGTGTACAAATACAAATGCTCATGTTTACAGGACCATTAATTTCAGTAACAGAGGAAGATTCTGACTAAATATGTTCTAATACAGTTACAATACAATTAACAGATGGTCGTGATGATGTATATTACCAGTGATATCACCCAGGACTTTAAGTCATGGAGACTTTTTCGTGTTTTCCTTCTGTTTTGCTAATGTTTTGTAAATATTTGGAATTTTAGTCAAACATTTTGTCCATAATATTTTATAATCAGGATATGAAGACGTCCTTAAACAACCTGTCATTCCTTATGTATAGAAACCTCACAGTTTTTCTGTGGTTATCATGTCTCGAGATTAGTTGATTTACAGAATTTGTGTTTAACCAAAAAAAATATATATATAAAACTCTTTTTTTTAAATAATTAAAAAAAATACAAAGGGATAACAAAGTATATGTAATGCAGTGTCCTTAGAGTCCATACATATTTTTAAACTTGTGAGCACCCAACAGTATGAGAAGTGTTCAGTGGTACTGTGTGAAGTATTTGAAAGGTTTTCCTTTAAGACGTCTTAAAGTTGAACACGTGTTGGCAGACTTGTAAACACGGACTTTCATAGAGGAACCCAAATCAAGAGGTACGTATTTTACAATGCACATCTTTCACGGTGTGCAGGCACAGTAGGTGGCGGCCACACAAGTATCCAACTACGACCTGAGTTTTGTTGATTTTCAATAAGCCTAGCGATGGTTAAGGTTATGGTATATCATTTTTCTCCACCTCTATTCTACTTAGCTTTTCCACCACACGTGGATTCTCATCTTATCCCTTTATCGCAGAAGCATGAAGTTCATGTTTTGTATTTCCCTGAGGCACACCGAGGTTTATTCTCTCTTTTCTTCTGCTCCTCACAAGTGAGATTCAAAAAAACGTTTTAAACATCCCGCTGTCAGCCGGAATCATTCAGGAAAAAGATAAAATAAAATAAAATGATGTAAACTGTCCTTGGATGCTGTCATCTAAATGTAAATCTAAATGTCACATCAGAAATGTATATTTTAATTCATGTGAAATTCAACGCTGCTGAAGGCACAAAACTCACAGTAACTGTAGAGATTGTTCATTCAGCCGTTTTTAGGGTTATTTTTTGCCTCGACTGGAGAGGGAATAGACAGCAAACATGGCTGGAATCAAACCAGGAGTGTTGCATTTGGCTACTATGGCACTTAACTTATTTAAACAGAGCATAAATGTAATTTCTGCAATAAAAGTTTCATATCACATATCAACCTTGGCATTTCATTTGCTTACAGTATTGGCCTGCAGGTATTATCCATGCACTGAATGTTAATACTCAAGAATGAACATAATGTATTACTAATTAGAAGTCCTACTGTACTAAACCTATTTCATTTTATATAAAGGACTGCAACTCTACTGACGTTTTGAAATAAGAAGCAGTTTACACATTGTTTTCTTCCTGTGGTGATCTATATAAGTAGATTTGACAATTATTTCTTTGAGCTATGATAACATTTACTCACAACGTAAAGATGCTGAGATTTGACAACATTGTGACAGTACTGAAAGTAAGAAGCCTCTGTTGTAAACACCCATCGCCTACTTTGATGTCGTTGTACGCATAATTTTCCTGTGCAGTGAAGCATTATTACCGTCATAAAAGATGCATCCACCCTAAGTTCCTCCTCTTAGGTTTGTTGGCTTATTTACAGGCTTCGTTGTCACATAGTTCCCAGATCTCAGTGACTCGTTACTTTGGCGAGTAGAATATTATCATAGCTGATAGAAATGTAACGTCAATAAGGTTAGAAAAGCGATGAAGAAGAATTATACTTCAAGTAATAATATTGCACTTGAATGGCCACAAGCATACAGGAAAAAATGCTTGTTTCCTTTTGCTGCAGTACTTCGATGTTACATGTCTAAATATTGTCTAATGTGCATATACTAAATTAAAGCATTTCATTGAAGATGAAGAGTTTAAGCTTGATTTTTATTTATTTACATGACTGATTAATAATAACGGGGCAGTGGATGCTGTCAAAAGTTTACTATATTGCTTGTCATTAAAATGTTGCTACTTTTCTGAGATTTAGCAGCAGAATGTCCTCTATTTGTTTGATACCATCATTTGGGTAATTACCTCATTTTATTTTGTGTTTGGTTATTTAAATTATAACAGGCTTAATCTGTTGGAAGCCGGGCTTTTTTAAAAAAAAGAAACAACAACAAAAACCAAACTTTTTGGGGACTACTGAGACTGAGGAAATCAAAAGCTGATGTAATTTTTAATTTTGTGCTCAGTGGTTTCCCACTACCCCCAAGACATCACATCACAGGCTACTTAGTCCAGGACTTTTTTTCTTGTTATTTCCCAAGAGCATTGTTGGCTTAAAACTGAAGACGGCATCAATTTTACAAGTGGATTTAATTTAAAAGAAGAAGAAGAAGAAGAAGAAAAGCATTGATTATATCCTTTAACAGTCAGTAGGGGACAAAATGTTCCAAGCCTATATTTCCCTAGATTGACAGCTTTTGTCAATCATAGGCACTTTACAGAGATGTAGTTTCTATAAGTGCAGTCTTTGAGTAGAACTTCGAAGTTAAATTATCGCCACTGAGACTTGTTTTGTCACATCCTTTATGCCTCTTCACCTTCATCGTAGGTAAAGTGCCAGAGGCTTATGTCGTTGCATGGCACACTGCACTTCAGGGAGACGGGCAGGATTGTTACCGGCACACTCAAAAACACACTGGGGAACTCCTACCATTCCTCAACCATCCTCTTTCACCCCTCCTCCCTCTGTTGCCTCTGCCTGTCTTCCTCTCTCTCCCTCAATGTCTTTTTTTTATTCTCATTTAAAATGTGCCAATGAAGTCTTTACAAATATAGAATACTTTGTAGTAGGAAATCCAGCCATGCTTTTTCCTCATGAGTAATTCTCAGGTCAGTGTACACGGGTGTCCTTTGACCACAGTTATATTAATAGTCTCCTCTTCCTGCTACTTTCACATGGAGCAGTCAGGCCACATGAAGGCTCCCTTTAGTGCTGACAATGTCAGATAAAGGTTCAGAGGGTGGGGGTAATGGGGCTGTGCGCCAATGAGTTGAGCTTCCACAGCAGCCTACAGGAAATTACCACGAAAGGTCAGCTCTTAAATAAACCATAAATGAAGGACTAAAAAAAGAGAGGTCAAACTGTGGTTCAGCTGTATGCAGCAGATTTAGATTACATGTCTAAACTGATCACAACCAGCTGAGGTATAAACCTACTGTAACCTTGTGCCCATCAGCTGAGGCTGAAGAGGAAATAACGAAAACATCCATCCAATATCTATCCAATAATGACGTAATTATTTTTTTTTTGTTTGCTGATTTTTATTTTACTTTTTAATTGACACAGGTTGCACAGTCTGGATAAAATTCACATATTACAGACAAGTGCAAAAAATAATCCCAAATATGCACATTCAAGCACACGCTCATGCATACATGCAAGCATTAATGCACACTGTAACAAAATCTTAGGGCACAACCCTGAAAGAAAAAAGAAGAAGAGAGTAGGGATTTGCAGTACATGAGTAATCTGAGAAGCGAAACGATTGTTACCACTGCACTAATCTTCTTAATATTTGATTGCTGTAATACACTGCTCTTATTGCTCAATCCACACATTTTCACATTTGTAGCTGGTGCAACATTATGCTGGACCATATTGATTGTGCAGGTTTAGTGTTGTGTCTTGCTTTTGTGTTGTATCATGTTTATTTTATGTATCCATTGATTTTACAGTTTGTATCAACTTCTTGTTTACAGTTTTTATTTTAACCTGTTTTTCTGCATTGCTATTTATTTTGTGGCTTACCACCCTGTTTTTAAATACACTATGCAAATGAACATGGACTAATTTTCTTTTTTTATTTAAAATAGTAATAACGTCCAAAGTCACTGATTCAGTTAGATAAACATAAAAGTCAGATCTAGATCAGAAAATAATGCATTCTCTGCCATTAATATGCCTCTTCATTTCTTGGGTATGCGCACAATCTAGGTTTTGTTTACTTGTACTCCTTTCAGTTTTGCCGCAAGCTCTCATTTACCCAAACTTTTTGGCTCATAGATGTTATCGTGGGAGCATCCAATACGCAAACATGCATCCGGCAGCACAATAAGGATGACACCACAACAGGGAGCTCCTGAAAAAGTCCATAAAACTCCAGTAAGAACTGAGAATGTAACACTGATCTGATAAAGCAGTGCTCAATTGCTTCCTGTACCAAGGTCAACAATGGAGCACATGCTTGCCTAGAAGCGAAATGAGAGGCCAAAATGCTGTGCCAGCATTCCACTGTCAAACCCCAAACAGTATAAGGCATAAATAAGTGTGCTTTTTCTGGTGGGACTTCACAAACCCCCTTTTCTAAACCTTTCTATAGATATTTTCTGCCAATTAACCCTGCTCCAGGAGAGATTTGCCTATCTCAAGCCCCAGCTTTGCGCCTGTGCAGCTTGCGGCGTCACTCTCCCTACGTCTCAGGTATAATTTGCATGCCTCGGTCAAGGCTAAACTGAAGCGGATGAAGCTTTGCAGTTTGAAGGTCTCCCTGCTTTATCTGCCGACTCCTAAAAGCCTGGCATATTTGCATTGCTTTTCATTTCCGCAGGCTTGGCAGTACGAATGATAAAGGAAGAAGAGCACACTGTACAAACCTTGCCTAACAAAGGAGGCAGTAGCTACTGATTTGCATACGAAGAATGCATGGATAAGGCCCGCACAGGGCTGCCTCGGGTCTTATTATCACCCTCCATCAACGCTCGGAGCTGATGCCTGTCAACATCTAATGCACAGCCCCAAAGAGATAGGCTAGGTCACATCATGATGTCAGATGTAACTGTCTCCTCTGGCAATGTCAGCTTCAAATAAACAGGAAAAAAAATCAATATTTTAATAGTGGATATTGTTTTTGAGTTCAGAAACTTAGAGCTGAACTAAATTCCCTCAATGTCTCGTTTAAAGTAGGACTGTCTTTTACAATCCTCTCCTGGCTGCTTATACTTATGTTTTATTTACAACGTTTTAATCATGCAAAAGACTAATACAATTTTGATAACTGTACATTATTTAACTTGTCCCAAAGGAGAGAGGTCTGTTTAATGGCATGATACATGGCCTGTATTGAATAGTAATAATCTCCCAGAGTTTCTCTCTCTTTGTCCATCTACTTGTATAAAGGTACTGAAAAATAAAAATGTGATTGCTGCTTGTAAAAGTAGCGTCTCTGTGTGCTTTGGATTGCTTTATGTCCCTTTGACAATGGCATTTATGTGGTTTTTTTTTGGCAGTCTGTAAAATCATAATAGGTGAAGTGCAACTTGCAGAGTTTTATAGCCAATTTTCTCCAAATGCATTTATATAATGTCTCAGGCCAACGTTCCTATCCCCACTATTTATTTACGGTGCTACGCATAAACTTGCCAGTTTTACATGTTTCTGCACACCCTTCTGTCCTGCAGTGTTTTATTTTCCAAGTCTGTTTAGGCCTTTGAAGGGCGACCTTCAATTCATATATCTGTTGCTATAACTCTTTGCTACTACCTCAGTGGGACCTCTGTAGAGAAGATAAAATTTCTTTTTATGTCTCGCAGTGTATCTAGTCACTTTTATGCCAACATTTCTCTGACTATTCAAACAAAATGAGAATGTTAGCATTCGGGTCCAGGTTTTCTCCTTTTTGCATCCCTGTTGAATCTGGAAGCCAGCCAAAGAGCATTTCAGAGGTAGGTAAATAATGTGTTGAATGTGGCTCTAACCTGCCTGCATTTCACCGGAGGGGCAAAACTATGACTTGAATTTTTTTCTTTCAGTATCAAAAGCAGCAACATCTCATCTTCACTGTCTCTGTCGATCGGTTTGACACCTCCGAGGCAACGCTTGCATCACCTGAATCACACGATTCACAGGATAGCTAAGCAATTTTTATTTTTGATCCATTGTTTTTAATATTAACCATATTTCCAACCATCCAAGTTTCCAAGCGTTTTTGTTTTGTTTTTGTTCAGTTTTCTGTGACTCTCATTCACATGTTTCTGACTTGTTCTCACTCTTACGCGTCCTCATTATCTCCCTCTCCATCTCTGTCCTGCATCACTTTCTCCCTGGGGGGAGAGATGTGCTGCACCTTTTACTGCTCTAGTCTTCAGCATGACAGATGGAGGCTATTAAAACACATTTTCATTGTATTATGGTAAATATGGCAGCCATGTTTTATAAAATATTACTGTTCCCAAGACAGTACTAAAGGATGCAAGAGGAAATCATAACTGTCCTGCCACGGGTTTCTCTCTATATATAAAGTAGATGTGGTATCTCTGATTTAGTTACTGTGGGTTGTTTTTACAGAGCTACGGCATGTCAGCTGTGGTTTTGATGGCCCTAGTTCAGAATGAAGTATTTAAAAAAAAAAAGAGAAGAAGATATGACATAAGCTCATCAAGCATGATTTCCTGTCTTGCACGAAAGGAGTGTAACAGAGTAATGGACTTTTGTACAAGGCATCAAGTTTGACAGCCACTTACACGGTGCAGTTAAGATTCTTGGTTTTCCAGAGGTATAGAAAATCAATGTGAGTGGTGGCAGGTATGATATTTATTCAAAATGCACTCCCTCTCTTGATAAAAAGAGGAGAGGAGGGTTGGCTTTGCAAGAAGCTTGGCAGCTTTTAGGCTGTCTATTTTATAGAGTGGACATTCACATAACCAGCAATGACAGTTTCTATTTTTATACCCCTCACTCCTCTGAGAAAGACCCTGCAATCCAACACTGTCACAGCAGTTGGTTGGACCACAGAGAATTCATTTCTTTTTCAAATACAGAATAGAAAAAAACCCCATTGTATTTAAACAGTAGTAATACAAAATAATGATCAAAAACATGTCCAATATGTTAAAACAGAATGAGCAAAATGTAAAAAAATTATTTATTTATTGCTTTTTAGGCAATAAACTGTGCAAAAAACACGGTCAGCCTTGTTGTTAAAGTTAAGCTACTGTGATTTAGGGCTGAGAATCGTAGAGTATCTCACAGCTTGTGACTCTTTGTGACGGAATAAGAAAACAAAATACCTCTAAAATGGCAAAATCCCAGTAGTCTCACACTCTGACTCCCTCTGTGTGTATAATTATTGTTAAATCTAAATAATTCATTTAATTAGCTTTCTGATTTGTGTTCCCCTGCTGTGGACCATTTTCCCAGTTTCTTCTTAATCACTGCACGTTAGTTAACTTTAGTTTTTTTTTAAAACTCCAAAATATTTAAGAAGCAAAAGAAGTCCTGAAGTAGTAACAGGTAAGACAGACATTTGGCCACAGTGCATTAATAACTGCATCGAAAAACAAAGTGATACAATAAACTGCTCCTTCAATATTTTGTTCTAACCATAATGGTATTTCTGTAATAATGTTTAAAATGTGTAATTTTCGAATTTTTTTTTGTGTCAGCAGAGAAAGCAGGGCTTCATGGCAGTGCAGCTGCACACTCAGCACATTTCCTAACTAACTTTCAGGAGGAGGTGAGACTGCCAGTGGTCAGGGAGTAGAAGTTTTTGAACTGTACTGAAGACGCAGAGAAATGCAGTGACTGTGTCATTTGGCTGCTATAGTTAAGATCAAATATAACTTTGAATCTGTAAATACAAAACAAAATACCAATAAGTTTGATGTGTCACATGGCCCTCTTCCTATTGAAAAAACAAAAGTTGTATCCAAGATGGCCGACTTCTAAATGGCCACCATGGTCACCACCCATCTTGAGGAGTTTGCCCCCTCACATATACTAATGTGCCACAAACAGGACTTTAATATCACCAACCATTCCCATGTTATTACGGTGTATCCATATAAATGGCCCACCCTGTATATGTAGATAAATAGATAAACATGTATAAACATAGTGCACGGACAAGGCATTATGACGCTAAATTCACATTACAGTGATGATTATGTGGTGACTTCTATTACAAAGTTGTTTCAGTTGTCTGAACGATGGGGGGATTAAAAAGTTAAACGTGGCTTTTTCAAACCTTTGAACTTGCATTACACTCAGCTGACGGAGGAAAATGGAAGAGGAGAAGTGGAGCTGTGGACGTTAGTTTTAATTATTTATTGCTTTATTTTTTCCACAAAGGCACAAATAGATGATGGTGAAGTGCATACACACTCAAACCAAAAACAACTACTGCTAACACACTGACTCTGCACGGACAACATGCCAACATTAGCATGCCAAGTGAATGCGTGCCAAACCCATCCAAGCAACCAAAGCTTGGCTTTCAACAGGTAACAAAAGCTGAGATGCTACAAGTAGTCGGGCTCGTGGCACTGCAGTCCATTTCTTCCTTGTATGTGTTTCTAGTATGACTGCTCTAGCGTTGCTGAAGTGCCTTTTGGGCTGGTTTTCAGCTTTGCTGTCGGCTTTGTGTTAAAATTTGAACACTAGGAGAAAGAACTTGTGTTCATCCTCATTAGAAAAGGGATATGTGTCAGTGTTTGGGACAGCAGCCTTGGGTTTATGTTGTTAAGTGGTAATGACAATGCATCTCATGGCATATAAGGTAGTAACTTTAAAGTGATGCAATGAGTAGTGTAACAAATTACTTTCTCCAGCCAATAATTAGGTAAAATAATTTACTTCTTTCAAATAAAAGTAATGAGGATTTTGTATTTTTTTTATAATGACTCCAAAAGTATCAGTGTGTTTTAAAACATACTGATGATAAGGATCCACGTACAATGAGGCTTTTAGTTTTAGTTTGTTTGCTAATTTTTCTGTAAGACACACCAGCTTATAGCGACTCATGTGGAGAGTGATTCATGGCCCCTAAGCTTACGCAAGCCAATTGGGTGGTACCTGCCCTGCCAGCAATGTTCCCTCTAATTTTTCATGTGTCTGAGCGAACACACAAACTCCCTGCGCGCTCCCTTGGACCACTGTGAGCAACAGTAGACGTGTGCACTGTGGTCAAGCCAGCATCAAATCCATCCAAGTTACATGGTTTATTGAAATAATCAAATTACAGCGTTTACATTTATGTTAGACTACTTTTAATTAAGTGCTTTAGCCCACTTACAATGAAAATGAAAAAGACCTTGTTCATGACCTGTGTAGTATGTTAACACTATTGGAAGTAAAAATAACTTTAACTCCAATTTTCAAAACAAAACTTTCTTTATTTTTTATTTTTATAAAGCTCTGACTTGTATTCTGAGTCTGTGGTCTGGTAGAGAGTCTGTAACTCTCTGTCTGCAAAATACAGTATATAATGACCAATGTTGGGCAATTAATTATATACGTAGTTACTTCTTCAAAAAAGTAACTGAGTTTTGCAAACAACAAAGTTTTTTTTGCAGCTGTTTACCTAAAAATGCAGCCAAGGCGTTTTTTTAAATAAACATTTCAAACTATTTACAGAACAATCAGCTGTTCTGCATCAAATTTGATGTCACAAATTATTTGTGTCACTCCAAAAATCATTTCTGTCCACTATGAGATAAAGGAGAGCAACAGCCTGATACCTGCAGGCCTGACAACAGGAGATGTATCACTCCTGTAACACCTGTAACATTCAGCAGTCGCCTCATTGTTCTGACACACACAACAAAACTATTGACCACACTACACACTAACTACACAAGATTTGCGTTAAACGTCGAAAATCTCTCACATCTCAAATCACTTCTAAAACTTCCCCCTTCCTAAACCTCAAAATGTAATGTTGCCATATCATTTTTTGATTGGTCGACATGGTAAATTTTTTGACCAATAGGAAAGGGTGGGGGTTTTTTTGGCATTGTTTTTGCTCACAGGTGGAGAGTGCTTTTGAGCGTTTTCCTTATAAAACGCCGTTTTTACTGTTTCTTCCCGCAGTAAATATAAACAACGATATTATTCAGGAAGAAAACCAAACATTGCAAATATTTTTATCATAACTCTGGTTTTACGTGGCCTATCAACACAATTTAAAAACTGGTATAAAGTCCACACTTTTTTCGTCAATTGTTCCGTCTGTCCTGCTCACATCTCCAATGGTTGTACACGCTGTCATTAACGTGGCTTCACTCCACATCAGCCACGCCGCCTTGGCAGCTAAAACACTGGTGTTGGCACATAAGGACGCTGTCATAGCCTGTCAACGACGTTGATTGGCTGCGTATATATGAATGTGAATCGCATTATTGGCTGGACTATGGGATAGGTGGCATCGTTCTAATCACATACGGGAGCAGCCAGTCACTTACTGACTAACACTGCAAAACAGAATTGTTAAAGTATTAATTTTAATTTCAATTCAGGTTAGATTTTTTCTTTTTTGTGCGCAACGCAGATTTTCTGTGCGCAGAGACCGTGCCAGCAGTGCGCAATTGCGCACACGCGCAACTTAGAGGGAACATTGCCTGCCAAAGGTGCCAGACAAACAGACTGAAGACAAACAGCAAGTAAACAAATTTCTGGTGAAACCAGATGCAAATCTTGTAAGAATTTTTTATGTTCAAGACAAACACAACTCTTTCCAACTGAAGATTTTCCTGTAATTCAGGATATGGCCATGCATATTAGCCTACTTCGAAAAGCACTTTTTGCTGAAAAGGCAGCTGTGTAAAATTTTTCTTTGTCTATTCACTTTACACACATCTCAGCAAGAAAGGAATGTTGCTCCAAGTTTTCTATACTCCAAGGTGGCTCAGTGACTTCAACATTTATTCAATGTTGTTCAAACAGTAAAAATGAGGGCTCCGCTTAAACCACCCATTAGGCTTTGATGCATCGTGCATCTTGTGCAAGTGTACAGAAGCATCCATCCTTAGACACAATTAGTGATCCAGTTGGTGTTCCAAAAGCACAGCTTATTAAAAAGAGGAGAAAAGTTGACGCATTGTTTCATTCATTCTTTTTGCAGCATTTTTTAAAAACTGTATGGCTGTGCAAAAGTCACAGCCATACAGTTACAAGTACCAACATGTTCAATGACAGCTCATTTTACCAACCCACTTGTTTAAACCTGGAGTAAGTGATACATTTATTTGTTGTTTGGTCTAACTGATTTAAGCCTTTCAGCTATACCAGCTTTAACAGGCCAAAGCATTTATTGAGCGTATTGACTGAATATAGCCCTTCACTGAAACCCTGTTAAGTTTTGACCAATTTTCTTTTATTGTTACTCTTCCTCTGCTTGTCTGCAGGGTTGAGGATTCTCAGCAGTGGATTCAGAAAATGCTGAAATACTTGACGAATGAACTTCACCACCCACTGTGTAGTGCAATCATCTTCAGCACAACACAGTAATGTGCACATTTCTCTACCCTTGTTTCTTTTTAGGATCTGCGGTCCAACGGTCTCAGTTTGTATAACAGCCTCATCTAATCAAAACGGGAACTTTTAGCAGTAACAGTGGATATTCTGTATCACGTGAATATTAGACACATGCGTTATTTCACACTTTGCCTACCATATGAGAAACACACCGGTGTTTTGCAATAAAAATATTCTTTAAATTCCATAAAAGCTATCATTTAATTATACTGCTTTTGTTCTAGAATATATTTCAGCAATGGGAAATAGCTGCTTACTGTTTTACAAACTTTAAATTCAAAATTTCTATTTTATTGTTATTTCTCCTGTGGGGTCAGTAAAGTTCTATTTTTCATGAATTATATTATGCTAATTCCTAATTTGATTAAAAAAAAAAAACAATTAACACTTTAAAAAACCCACACTTCTTTCTAGAGAAGTAGCATCATTTCATTAAAAGCAGTCAGAGGATGCTGGATACAAATGCGAGGTTTACTCCCCTGTTGTTACAGAGGTAAGACAGAGTGGGAGTTCACAGTAAAGGCCGTTGTGCACTGCGAAGGTCACACTTGGAGTATACAGTACAAACAGCGGATGAGTTAGTGCTCTGAATTCATGAACAGCCACTGTTTGCAAAGTGCAAACAGATGCCCATAATCCCAGTTTACAAGGATGCCTTTCTCTTGGACACTCTGTATAATGGAAAAGGTACAAAAACAGTATTAATGTCAGAGCAACTGTCAACAAAAGACATATCAGCTATTGCTTTCTTTTTTGCTTAGGAGACATTAACACAATAGAGAGTGGGCATATCTGAGGAGCATTTCTTAACACCCCCCATCCCTCCATTTTTTTAACAGATTGGACTCACTGGTTCTTTCTTATTGCTTGAGGTAGTTGTCACACAGTAAATCAAAATGGGCCAGGCAGACAAATAAGCCAATGGTTACTGAAGCGATTATGTTGCTGTCACAGTCTAAAGGGTTTCTGTATTTGCCAGAGTCTGTGGGATTTTTTTTTTGGTCTCATCTCTAATATAGGATTACCCCTTTGGCATGCAGAGCAAGTTTAACTAAACAGTTTAATGTTCTAGTGCCTGAGTATTACCACACAGCCACAGGGATCCTAGCTCAGATTTAAGAAATTAGGTGGCAAAATTGAATAAACCCGATACCCCAAAGGACTTTTATTGTGATATCAACAATCCAGGTGGCATAAAGTAGAAGGTAATCTTACGGAGTATAACCACTGGAGACAGAATGTGTATACATATCAAATTGGCTGGTGTGCCTAAGGTTTAATGCTCATGCAATATGAAAAGCTCAGTGAGAGGATGTCCGGGACAGTCAAAGCTTATCAGATACATTATGTAAGGGTCTCTATGGACAGGAAGCCAATACTGCAGATGGAAAATCTACTCATGCTGAGCAAGATGGAGTGAGAACAATGCCATACTGTATTTTCCACAATTTGTTATTTAACTTAACATTCATTGTTTTCTTGTGTGGGTGACTTTTGAGGATAGCATAATTATCAGTATTTTTTTTTAAGTAAATGTTCTAATACTATGTTCTCTTTTCACAAGCTAACAATGGAGATAAAATACACTGTTACCAGAGCTCCACATATTTTTTTTTAATTAAAAACAAAAATTGCATTTTTATCTTGTTTGTCTGCATCGCAAATCAGGTGATATTTTGCTCAAGACAAACTGTGCAGAAAATTTTGCACGACATTTCTAGCAGATCAAAGTTTCTATTTCCAGTATCTTCTGATTGAATGGGCACAAGAAGTGGTGCTGGTGCTAAATGGGCTAAAGTTGTTCAAAACATTTTTTATGACTCAAACTAAGGCTATTACCCCATGTACCTGGGCTGCACTACTTACTAGAACAAATGTTAAAATGGTAATATAAGAACACTGGGCGGAATGGATTCAATGGCAGAACTCAGAGGTCAGGTTTTGCACATTTATTCACAGTGAAAACAACAGGGTGATATATACAGGTTGTGATGGGGGAAACAGAGGCTCCAGGGATCCAGGCAAAAGGGCCATCCAAGCAATCCAAACTCTCCTCTCTCATTCAGCTCAGGTAGTCTCTCCAAGCACTCAAGGGAGGGAAAAATCCAGGGAAGGTCTGTAAAACGAAGGGAAGAACAATGAGATTAGTTGTAAGGGAAACACACTAGACTAAAGAGCCAGGGCTTTACTAACAGCATAGTTCAACAATCCAGCAAAGACTGAATCTCAGCCACCACCTTAAGTACTGGCCTGCTGATGAGATCATCTGGAACAGGTGGTTGATTACTGCAGGCGTGTTCAGCCAGAGGCAGGAACCCATGATGAGTCCCGCTCATGAACACGGATGTACACACAAGCATAGAGAAAGGAGAGGGAGACAGAGAGAAAACGAAGCCTGGAGTGGGCAGCTCAGGAGGACTGAGGGAGCACGATAGGTAAACTTGTAGATCCTATCTGATAAACACGAGCACGAAAGCCACTATCAGCATGAGCACTTTAATTTCTAATATGAATCGCGTCCCTCAATTTTGAGACATATGCGCTTCCAGGGGAAATATTTTGAGCTGGCCTTAAACATCATTATTTACTTATTTTAAACGCCACTACAGGTATTAAACATTATCTTCAGTTTAACCTAACTATTACCACATGGTCAGTGTAATTTCGATATGCTCTTCAAGTGGGATCCACACATGATTAACTTGGAATAAGATTAACTTGTTCCCAAGAAAAAGAGAATGGACTATTACCCTGCAGGTGGTTCTGGCTCAAAGACCTATGATTACCTGGAAGCAATTTTATGTTAGGTATCTTATCACTTGCTCATTGTGGTACAACTGCCGGTTGTAGACCTTTAACATTAAGTATAAATTCGCCATTTACACAAAGGCTTTTTTGTGCTTTAGCCCTACAATGGAAATAAGAAAACCTTACTCTATAACCAGGAAACCCAGTAATTTTGAGTTAACCAGTAATATGAGGAACATTTCCTTTTTGAGTCTGATGTGAATACTTCACATTAATTAAATGGCTATTATTACATTACATTGCATTTGATGAGACAGAGATGAGATAGCCTTTATTTGTCAGTTGCAGGTCTTTTGCCCACAACCGAGATGACAGACCTTGCCGACCGTACATACAATACACAAACATCACATTGGGGAGACAGGTCAGGCTAGGTAGCGAGGAAAAAAACATCGAAATGTGTAACACAAAAGGATAATATAGGAATGCACAGATATCAACACACCATAGCACAACAAACACAGACAAGCAACATGGGAAAGTGTTCCAGTGTGTACATCTGATCTGGGACCGCTGCAATCTTCAACTGCGCCTCCAGCTGACCCGATGTCCACATCAGAGGGGTAAGCATTGGAGGTGGCGTTGGATCTGGGGTAGGGAGGGTGATGCGTCAGTGAGTGTTTATCAGAATCAGTACATGTATGTGTGTGCATGTCCATAGTTCAGCTGAGACAGTGTCCTTCGCCCTGCCAGGCTAAGTAAACAGTCTTCCAGCCAACCCAGGTGGCCTTGCATTTAAGTCAAAAAGAAAAAAAGTGATTTTTTTTTAACCTAATATCACAGAAAATAAATGAAGGAGAGACTATAAATGCCGTTTATGGTATTTTCTAAATAAAATGTATTACAATATGTAAATCTGAAATGCCAATATATTTACAACACATACACAGTCCTCAGCTCACTCAGTATGACTACCTTATTTATGTAGTAATTTATTCCCACTGGTTCTGTACATTAACCAAACAAATTCTAGATTCCTTCTTCCACCCACCGAGCTGTCAACCTGTATTTCTGCTCTGCGACATATACCCATGATATGCATTATTGCAGAAACATTACTGTGGGGCTCCACTTATCTTAGACTGTCTGTCAGCATTGCTTTTTGCACATTATCACACTTTCCAGCCCCAGGAATTATGTCCGTGTTCTAAAATCTCCCTAATAGGTCCCTCATGTTGTTCACTATAATCCCATCATGTTAAGCTGTTTGGTTGTTATAGACTAATCATACCTTACTCTAAAACTATGGTTGCTCTATACTTGAAGCTGTCTTAAAATGTATAGCGAAGCGACTGAATGTTCAGAGGATTATCTATATAGTTGTGCCAAGTGTACGTGTCTTTTTACGGCACCCATTCCTACAAAAGATGTGTTGCCCGTGTACTGTGATCATACATCAGTTTACTTGGAGTACATTTCCCTTGCAACTATGATATCAGGGTAGTACCATGTATATATATTTTTCACAGGACAAATAAAGAAATTCTGGTGCTGACAAATTGCCCAGCAGCTACACTGGGTGACAGGGCCTACAGTAAAGCCAGTTTTCCTTTGATGACTCACAGCATCCTTGAAAGTAGAAAGTGTAACCTTGTTACTTTCCAGTATGCAAGTGCTAGATATATGTGGCAAGATATATCTGTTTTCTTTTTTCCCTTCATCTCAAGGTTCATTCTTTGTGCACACTAATCATTCTTAAGTGACCTTACCTCAGACTTTCCTTGTTGATGCTTTTTTGGGTTCCAAGTGATAGTTAGTGAACTCAACCTTTCAGTCTTTTTGATATTAACTTCCTAAGACCCGAACTCTTTCATGGCATGCATTTTTAATTTTTCTTTGCTATTTGGGTTGATTGGGACCTAAAGAATTACCAGATTATTATTATTTTTACCTAATTTTTGTTTTTGAGAAAAATGAGATCCACATATGAGGACATTTGTTTCAAATTTTGATCGAACAGTGACAGTATAATGTCCTCGTAAGTGGATATCAGGCCCTTGTAGAGAAAAATTAAGTAGTTTGGTCTAGACGCCCCAAAATGTGATGTCCACATATGTGGACGCCAGGTCCTAGGAGGTTAAGGTAAATGGCCTGTATAGCGCTTTTCTAGTCCCTAAGGACCCCAAAGCGCTTTACACATCTAGTCAGCCACCCATTCACACACTGGTGATGGTAAGCTACATTGTAGCCACAGCCACCCTGGGGCGCACTGAAAGAGGTTGCCGGACACTGGCGCCACCAGTAGGCAACGGGTGAAGTGTCTTGCCCAAGGACACAACGACCGAGACTGTCCAAGCTGGGGCTCGAACCTGCAACCTTCCAATTACAAGGCGAACTCCCAGCTCTTGAGCCACAATCATTTTCACCTAATGAAAGCTATTCCACGCTGCTTCATAAAGTAAAGAAATGTATTGGATATATAATGAATGTAATAGACAATATATGGAATACATGGGAAATAGACTGTACATTTATCATATTTATATAACCCAGCTCAACCAGTCATCCCTGGGACGACGTACCGTAGTTAGTTAGTTAAACAACCTTTGACACTGTTTTGTGCTAATTTGGGAGGAAGAATAGAGGTTTGAATAAAATAAGCTAAATCACCACTACTGGTTGTAGCCAAGAACACTGTAAAACAACTGACTGAAGTAATTGTTCACTAGCTTGTTTGTAAAGTGGACAGCTTCAAATTCTATAACCATCCATCTGCACCTAAAACCAGTTTAGAATCACCAGTTAACTTAACAAGCAAGTCTTTGGACACAGTCATATAAAACCATATTTAAAATAAAGAAAACAACGAAAAGTCAACTAATACCTCTGTTGAAAAATTACTATTGGAGATATGATAGATTTTAACTGGAATATTACTTGTATAGATGGTGTCAAATGCACCAGTGTGAGGCACATGTGCAGCAGATTCTTGCGATCCCTAATCAAGTAACCTGTCTCAGGTGTGAAACTCACACAGCTGAGGGAGTGAAAAAGTTGACCTTTTTGACCACAGGATTAATCAGACAGCACCTTCTCTACATGTATACATTTCTGTGAGATCCCACCACTCAGAAAAGTAAAAATGAACTACAATGATGAGGCACACCACTTATGGGAGCGAAAGACGGAGCTGTTCAAGTCTTTTCAAGATGTAAGTGCCACCAAGCTAATAGATAAGTTGATTCTTGCCTCACTAATACAGCTGGAGTTAACCACTCATTCTTTATTGGGTCCTGAAAACAAGCTTCGGCATTTCACATACAGCAGCTGATTGAACTAAAATAAATAGTAAATGTGTCAATATTTGCTGTTTTTAAGTTAGATTTGATTTCTAAGCAGAATTCTAGCTCCTAACGGCTCAGATTTGCTCGGAAATCCCTCAAACAGCAGCTACTGAGTCTAACCATTCATCATTTATGGTCTGTTCTTTGATGCAAGTCCTTTTTGCTGAATGGGTGGTGGAGCAACAAACCATTTCCCCTTTAAGAGGGAGAGATGGTTGCTAAACCTATTGTGCTGTGTATATATAGCAAATCCTACATTATACAAACACTGCTAAATCTAACAAAGCAATTTTATTTCTGAAACTAAATCTCACATTGGAACAGGAAAGCAAGCCGAGTGGTATAAAGTGGTGCCCTTGTAGAAACAAATGTATACCAGTGCAGCATCTTCATAATTGGTCCTCTAACCTTGTTTTCCGTTATTGTTCAGCATCAAAGTGCCACATGATGCATTGGCTTGTTTGCGTTTTTCTGAAGCTTCTGAGGTGAGTGTGGTCAAGGTTGCAGGACTTATTGTATCTGTTATCTAAAGTTCTCTTCATCTCAAGGTTCAACTTAATATGTGCTAATAATGCTCCACTGACCTTTGTTTGTTTGTTGTTCTTATAAATTTGATTTAACAAAACAAAACAAAAAGATTGTATCTGTAGGTTTGATGTTAGGCAATCCCTAAGATATTTGCGTATATGGAGAACGGATTTCTGCATCTTGTCCTTGTCACATGACCACATTAAATTATCATCCATGTTCTTGTACTCAGCTCTTTACTGCTAATATGATTAATAGGAAGATCTGGGTTTTCTTTTTCTATGTTTAAAAAACAAACAAATAAACTGGAATATCTTTCTTGGTAATAAGAAACATCTCTGATCCCTAAATATATAGCCAGAATTGTGCATAGTAAGGAGCACATGTGTCCGATGTATACATATTTTACTGGAAAACTCTGCAGTTAGAAATCTGTATCTCAGTCGTTGCCTGAAGAGTCCTCCCTCTCCATCGCTATGAACATAAAGATGCTGAGCATGCGTGGCTTGTATTTTACAGCAAACGTCTAATTTGCCAAGAAACAAGAGACCAGAATGTGAATGGCAGGAGGACTGAGGCAGGGAACCATCGGACACAGTGTGTGGAAGCTAGTAGGAAGCAGAAACAGGCCTGGGTTTTGGCAGGTTTCAAGTGACAGAATTTGGATGCAGTCGGCTTTAGGCACAGTTGTTGATTTAGAAATAACAGGGATGGTCCTCTTGGGTAACTTCTCTTCTCTTCCCATCCTTGGGCTCCATATGTGAAAATTGCATTGAGTGGGAATTGGCCAAAAAGCTGATTTTAGCCAAGTAGGGGTTCAGGTATGACAAATATCTAACAGATTGCTGTGAATGTTCAGATCTCTGGTTGCATGATGAAGATAATAAGCTGTTAATGCATACAAAACCGTATACAAAGAAAGTAAGCATAGTAAAGTACTCGGTTTAGTCATAAAGCATTATCTAGCTCCTGTGTGAAGGTATTAAAATGATAGGTTGGACTTTCACTGTCGTGCTGTTGCCATTAACATTTATAGACATGCGAGGGTTATTTTTCAAAATACTTTTCACCCAGAGTTTTAATTATAAATGCTGTGCGTCTCACACTCAGTATCCTAATGGCATATTAGCCAAACAGACTTTCATTTTCATGGCAGAGCAAGGGATTTTTTGACTGCACCTGTTCTGAAAATGTGCAAGTAATCAAAGCACATTCAAACATCCTTTTGATATCTGAGGTGGCTCTGAGGGCTTGGGAGCTGGTTCCCACAGGCAGAGTGCAGCACTTTTGAGCCCTAATGATGTAAACCAGTGGAAAAGAGTAAGTCTGCAGTGGCATCAAGGCTTAATTGCTCTTGTACGTAAAGCCATTCTCCTGTTCTAGGACTTAATGAGAGAGATGCCAATGTGTTACAGTCAACTTACCTCTTCATGTGTTACCGTGATGATAATTAGAAATCACTTGGATGTGTACCAGTTTGGAGTGGGCCCAAATCAAACCGACAGATCAATGTCTAAGCAGACGATGTTTGTGGTTATACTGGTTGCAGCAATGAAGCGTGAAGAGAGGAGAGCCTGTGGCGATGTAGGCAAAACATGAATTGTGTTGTCTTCCATAGCACATGCCTGCATGCACCTGTGCACCACTTGCATTTTTAAGTGCACTGGTCTGTTTTTCTATACACTCCGTCAATGTGTGTGCATAGTACAGAGCATTGTATCAAGGACACGCTCTAATCTAGTTCTAGACTTTCTTACGATTTCTGTTTAGTTTTAGACAGATTTAGAACTCCATTAAAAATGGAGAATATGTCTAATTAAGCTAAACTGAGTTAGTCAAAACACACTGTTAACATGGTGAGAAGCATTTCTGAAAGAGATCACTCTCTGCACCTTTTGTTCTGGACAGTCAATTTCATTCAAACTGCTTATGATGATTGTAGGACAAGAAACATTCTTAACCTGCAGGTCTTTCTAAAATGTTTTGTGTACTGGTGTCAAGGTGTACTTTAGCATCAAAAGCTTGTAATTAAATTATTAAAAGACACAGAAACATGTGAAGAAAATCTTTTTTTAATCATTTCTGTTTGGGCCAAAATTTGAGATTGAACTGCGTTAAGAATACCCCAAATGTTGCACTTTTACCCTCAGATATGATAATTTTTTTCTAAAATGACCCCGAATACAAAAATGAAAACATTGCAAAATTTTGTGCTGTTCAAGTAATTTTTGGTACATTTTGTACAAGTCAAGGAAAACAGAACATCAAAAAAAATGTATTTATGATTTATACTGAGATTTATTCTTAGAGAATTGAGATGAATCTAACTGATGTTAAAATGGGGATCAAAAGAGGGATTTGAGGGTCACAAGATTATAAAAGCACATAAGCTGCCATTTTAGTGAGTTTTGGAAACTCATGTGAAAGTCCCACACATTCAAACTAGTCTGCTTTAAATGAACAAATAGTCCATCTTACAACTAGATGGCAGCTCTGAGATTTAATTTTTTTTTCTCATATAGCAGTAAGTATTTAATGGTTGTGATTATTTTGCATGGAGATCCTGAATATGCTTGACATTTTCACTTTCAGTATATAGTTAAATGACTATATTTCCTTGTCTTAGGTCAAACAGAACATTATATTTTCTTATCATGGATGTTTTCTCCAAAAATTTGTGTTTTAAAAACTTTTTAAAAAATGGAAGCCTTTTAGTCATTAAATGATGCAAAATGAAATTGTAGAGCAGCTACACCTTCAAATGAAGAACAAACATGCATATGAACAGTTCATAAGGGTTGATGAAATGAAAGCATTAACCTTTCAGTAGTTTAGAGGAAAAATGTAAATATCACAAATGTGGATGAAATCATGTTTAAAAAAGACTGTTAATAATTCTGAGATCAGGTGATACAGTCACTGAATTCCACGTCTTATCTTTGACCTTTTTTTTTGGGCTTGCTTTGACTATATGCATAAGATTCCTATTCTGCTTGTATCAACTTTGTGTTATGCACCATTTGGTTGAATCTGAGTATACAAACTGTATGAACATCCATGCTGTTGCTTCTGTTTGTGGCAGTGAAATCGCAGACAAATGCCAGTTACATTGGCAGTCACACATGCCCTAGCTGCAACAGAAGCACCACATTCTTTTACAGATGAGGTGGTCTGCTTCAGGTCATGAACTTTTCGTTTTTCTTTCTCTCTATACTTTTGTTTATTCGTTACCTTAACAGAAGTTTACTTTTTTAATTTGTCAGCTGTGCTCCTCATATTGCTGATTTGGATTTACCAGGGGTTTGCATCGTATCAGGAAGTCCTGGGGTGTGTACGGCAGGGTTTGGGGTTATCCAAGTAACTTCGGGGTTAACCCTGGGTTTTCGTTCTTCTTATTGGGGCCCTGTCAGGGCCTGGGTCTGACCCAGCGTTTTGAATTTATTTGGTGTTGTCTTGTGTTAAAATGTTTAGTTAGTGTGTTGTTCTTAAGGTTGTAGTTGAGTTGGTTATTTTGACTTATGAGATAATGTTGTCTTAGTTGAATCTTAGTCTGGTTTATGTTTTAGGTCTCTGTGTTTATGGAGTCTTTGTGTCCTCTGCGCAGTCTGTCTTGTCCCTCATGTTAAATGTGTAAGTTATGCCCGTGCCATCGACTCCCTTTTCTGTTCCCAGTTACCTCTCCCATGTTCCATCCGTCCTCAGTCTGTCACGTGTTTCATGTCTACATGCTCCATGTTCCATTGACAAGGCTATGTTGCGTGTCTGTCTCTCCATGTTTCCCTCTTTTATTTTGAAAGGTCTAGTGTTTCTTTCTAGCTTTACTTTAAGTCACAGGATGATTTTCAAGCTTGGGTTCAGATTCATGTTTCATGTCACAGTTTTCATGGTTAATCCTAGCTTCCCCATTTCAGGTTATAGTTTAGTTTTGCCATTGCCTTTTATTTTAACATTCCTCTATCAGCCATAATTAAAGACTTTTTGCTAAAACCCATTTTCTGTCCTTCAGAGATTTTTTTTTTTTTTTTTTTTTTAAATTGCTGTATGTAACTTGATTTCTCTTTTTATATGTAGTTATTGTTTGCTGCAAGCAAATTTAGAACAATTATATTATCCTATAAGCATGACTATATGAACCTGAAGCAGGGCACTTATTTGTAAATTGGTGGACTTTACATCAAATTCACACTTTGCCTAGTCTAAGCCTATATTTGAATTCTGTTTTGGTATATGTTCTTTGCTCTGATAAACGCCAACGATGCTGCAGCAGAAAGAATAAAAATTAAAAATGTTTTGTGCACATTTCAATGTTAATTTAATGGACTAATCATTAGTCGATCATGATATTGATAAGTCTGTTAACTTCCACAGTCAGGATTTTTTTTTTTTTTTTGATTACTTTCCTTTCTGCCTTCAAACAGGCAGAACTTCATTAATTTAGTGGCACTTTTCAAGTCTTACTGACCAAAGCACTTAAAGCACATGTGCATTTATAGTGCTTTTAATACTAAACTACTGTGCATCGCTTTTCCTTTCGCACACACTCACACCCCTGATTTGTCTGCAGCAGCTGTCTTACTTTCACTTTATATTCTAGGTGTAACCTCTATATTTTCTCCATAGTACATTTTTATTTTCCTTTGTAAAATAAAACCGAGTTATTTAGCCATAATTGTGATTAGTCAACATCACACCTTTCGTATTAATGTACAAGGAAAAAAATGAATTAACTCATCAAGTTGATTACCAGGGCAGCATGGTGGCATGGTGGTTAGCACAGCCGCACAGCAAGAAGGTCCTGAGTTCAATTCCACCATCAGGCCACCATCTGTGTGGAGTTTGCATGTTCTCCCCGTGTTTGCGTGGGTTCTCTCCGGGTACTCCGGCTTCCTCCCACTGTCCAAAGACATGCACTTAGTGGGGACAGGTTAATTGGTTAATCCAAATTGCCCATAGGTGTGAATATGTGAGTGCGAATGGTTGTCTGTCTCTGTGTGTTAGCCCTGCGACAGACTGGCGACCTGTCCAGGGTGTACCCCGCCTCTCGCCCTATGACAGCTGGGATAGGCTCCAGCGCCCCCCGCGACCCTGAAAAGGATAAGCGGACGCGAATGGATGGATGAAGTTGATAACCAGCTTTATACCACCTCCTAGTACAGGCTTCTTGTCATGAGTCTTTTACTGACAACACTATGGTTTTATTTTCTTTTAAGCCTCATTCACTCCTTTGCAGCGTCACCCTCATACTGACAGCCAAATCCACCTGCAACTTAATGGCAACTGTCAGCTTAGTTACCTAAGCACTAAATAATAGTGTAAAGCTACTGAAATTAAAGCAGAAACACTTTCTTATTATAGAAAATGACATTAAAGCTATTTTTTCCATGCCCTGTTTAAGTTATTGTTTCTTGTGAGTTTCAAATGAAATGGTATTTGAATGACTACAGACTGTTGTTGTTCCTCTCCACCTATCATTACCTGAACCACTGAAATAATTGGGTATGACTACACCTGGTGGTAGTCCATGACCCAAAGTTACAGGTGCAATTTTCCCATTTCATTGCGAACACATAATAATTATGTTTATCTGATCACTCATAGAGCATCGGCGCAGAAACAAAGCATTTGTGATCATTTATCCTTTCGAATGTCAGCCGTTACAGTGCAGCTGTTAACACTGAAGTGTTTTCCTGTCTCAGCTCTCTGCAGATTGGTATGAACCCTCTCCATCTGACGATGTACTGTCAAAATACAGTCACATCACTGATGTGCTTCGTGGATTTACACTTGAGAATTTATCACCTGACTAGCTAGCTTTGCATTATTCATTGAGCAGGGAGAGTGAGACTACGATCTGAATGCAGACAGCGTCGTATTCACACTCAGCCATATGACAGCATTCCCTTCACAATGCCCTTGTTAAAACTCTGCTTTGGGTAACAGGAGGCAAAGACAACCCATAGCCTCATTACAATCCTGGCTGCATTTGTTGAACACTAACAGTGGAGGGGGAAAAAAATATGAACTGTCATTTTAAATCCCTTTGCAAGAGCTTCCGTTCGTTTACAAGAAGTGGAGTCACTCCAAGTGAACACCCATTGGATCCTTGAAAACTTGTTCCACAGCAACAACAAAACGTAAACCACATTTTTATGTTCAGAAACAACAAAAAATTACTGCACCACATTTTCTGTGTTCCATATGTTAGTCTGAGCTTGTATTAGAAAAGGATTAGAGGCAGATTCCACTGCTCAGGACACCTTTCATGTAACAAACACAAATTCTACTTCTTTATCTCAAAGTGTTGGGTGGGCCATTTATATGGATACACCGTAATAACATGGGAATGGTTGGTGATATTAAAGTCCTGTTTGTGGCACATTAGTATATGTGAGGGGGCAAACTCCTCAAGATGGGTGGTGACCATGGTGGTTATTTAGAAGTCGGCCATCTTGGATACAACTTTTGTTTTTTTCAATAGGAAGAGGGCCATGTGACACATCAAACTTATTGGTAATGTCACAAGAAAAACAATGGTGTGCTTGGTTTCAACGTAACTTTATTCTTTCATCAGTTATTTACAAGTTTCTGACCACTTATAAAATTTGTTCAATGTGCTGCCCATTGTGTTGGCTTGTCAATGCAACCCTCTTCTCCCACTCTTCACACACTGATAGTAACACCGCAGGAGAAATGCCAGCACAGGCATCCAGTATCCGTAGTTTCAGGTGCTGCACATCTCGTATCTTCACACCATAGACAATTGCCTTCAGATGACCCCAAAGAGAAAAGTCTAACGGGGTCAGATCGGGAGACCTTGGGGGCCATTCAACTGGCCCACGACGACCAATCCACTTTCCAGGAAAATGTTCATCTAGGAATGCTTGGACCTGTCACCCATAATGTGGTGGTGCACCATCTTGCTGGAAAAACTCAGGGAACGTGCCAGCTTCAGTGCATAAAGAGGGAAACACATCATCATGTAGCAATTTCAAATAACCCTAACCTGGCCCTCTTCCTATTGGGGGGAAAAAAACAAACAAACAAAAGTATCCAAGATGGCCGACTTCTAAATGTCCACCATGGTCACCACCCATCTTGAGGAGTTTGCCCCCTCACATATACTAATGTGCCACAAACAGGACTTTGATATCACCAACCATTCCCATGTTATTGTCGAGGAGCGTGTCAGGCTACATTTCACTGTGTGTTATACTTGTATAACTATGCATGTGACAAATAATAAAGAACCTAGAACCTTGAACCTTATTACGGTGTATCCATATAAATGGCCCACAATGTATATATATTTTTTTCCAACTATGCAACATAATTATCATATATGCTCATTTGTAACACCAATACTTACAATTTATTTTACTATGCAAAATTAAAATTTTGTTTATAAATATGCAATTTCAGATGTATATACAGCTGCTTGAAAAATAATCATATTTCTTCATGTGTAGATGAGTTACGTGTCTTATTTATGTGTATTATTGTGTATGTTTTCAAATAAATGATTCTTAAAGTTAGTTTGTATAATTTCTTTTGCTTAAAACTGATATTTATTTCCATTAATTCCTTGGATTTCATTTTAAAAAAACAAACAAACTTTTTAATGTGTGTTCTTTTTCTTGGATCTCTCAGCCAGTGTAATATTTTGCTAAGATGGCAACAAAATTTAATACAGTCTATAATTCCTGGCCATGTGGTTCACATGATAGATTATTGCAGTGCAATTTTAACAGATGTAGAAATACAGTCTATCCCCCTGATCTTCAACTGCTTGCTGACAAATGGATAAAAACTATAACATACACTATTAAAGCTATTATACAAAGCAATTCATCAAGTTTTATCAGCAGTGACAGCCTGTGTAACGAGTGGCTGGCAGAACTGATCTTGTCTGAATAACTGCCTCGTTATACCTTACCAATATTCCCAGGGGATTAGGGGTTTTAGCCCTGTATACATCAATGAAGTATCAGCAGTCTAGAGCAGTCTTGTTAAAATATAATTGGCTATTCTTGTAAGCTCTATTCATACACTCTCTTACCATTAAAGTACCAACTGCCCTCCCAGAATACCTGACATACTAACCTTTTCACAGTTGTCTCTAATGGCAATGTTAAAAAAAAAAAAAAAAGTCACAGAGCAATGTACCTCTGGGCCCAATTTTTATGTATATTGTACCAAACAGATGCCTGTAACTAACAGAGCTCTCTTAGGCCATGATTTATTTAGAATGGTTTAAACACTAGGGATGTAATTTTGTGCTAACTAAAATGGCATTTATTGACTATGCAGCTTATTTAATTACAAGAAACCTACTCTAAACCAATCCAACTGTCCCTCACAATTATAGTTTTCCCCTCTTAATGCTACAGTGCTTAGGAATGAACTAATCAGTGCAGTCATTGTCAGTTCTGTAGATATAATCCCTTTAATTTGTGTTGTTGTATAATGCTATTCGTCGCCATCATTATCATGC
The DNA here is from genome assembly GCF_964374335.1 of Astatotilapia calliptera. Lineage (NCBI taxonomy): Eukaryota > Metazoa > Chordata > Actinopteri > Cichliformes > Cichlidae > Astatotilapia > Astatotilapia calliptera. The sequence goes on along the minus strand of NC_137426.1, from coordinate 10,205,920 downwards.
TAAAATGTTGCCAGGGAAGGACCGTCATATTCTGTATCTGGTCTACATTAGCTGAACCGACCACTGACTACTGCTAAGAACACACGCAGTCTCAGTCAGGCTAAGAGAAGATCAGCAGATTGTTCTTTTCTTTTGTTGGATCATTATGACAGCTGTGGTCCCAGGCTGTTCGTAGCAAGTCTGACTGACAGGCTCAGTGCTGTGGAGCTGACAGGCTTAGCACGTCCATTGGCAGATACAGATGTCACATGCACCACAGGTCCATCTTGCAGCTGGGAATAGAGTACAGGGCAGCCATTACCAAAGGGCCAGAGAACACACAGGGCAGCTTTACAAAGATATCCAGTGACTTGAAGGCTGAACACATCTATTTTTTTTTTTTTTAAGTTGCCATGTGAGTCACAATTGAATTCAAAGTTTAAACTGTGCTGTTTGTTGATGAAAAGCATATTTGAATGATTGCATGCTAAATAAACCCCACACCTATTAAATGCTAGGCATGTCAAATATCCTCCCACAACAACCTTTACAAATGCCAGAAATGAATAAAGACGGGTCTTATCCAAGGATGGCTCAGCAACTATACAGCATATAAAAAGAAGTTGTAAAAGCTGCTCAGTTTAACTGACTTATGTGACCTAATTGGATGTGACAAAGTTCAGCATCTCTTGGGGATAGGATTAAGAACACATTGTGGAATGCAGCCTGTTCGGACAAAATCGATTATGACACTAATCCTTGAAGAATAATGAGTATGATCATTTATCAGAGATGCCGCCGGGGAAAGTCCATTGTATGATGATAAAATGATGCTTGGAGGGGAAATTTGAAATGGTCCATTTACTAATACATGGTAGTAATGATAGAAACCTTCTCTGTGAGGATAATGTGCAGTGCCCTAAAGCACCAGCTTAAGACCTTTTCAACCCACGGGTGAAAAGGCCAATTGAGAAAACCAATTTAACTAATACAGTTGAATCTGTGTGAAATACCTGATGCAAAATACTCAGTGACACAGGTAAGTTGCCTGCTCCTCTGGGAGGATATAAACTCACTTCCCTCAAGCTGCAGTGCTTAAATAATTTAACACATAAAAGACTACGTGAGGGATGTGTTGACTGAAAATCAATTGGATGTCCACAGTCTCATATGTCTCTTTCGCAGCGTTGGCACTAGCACTTCTTTAAAAGGTGCAATAGGTTTTCCCTGCAGGGGCTCTACTCAGAAAGTACTTCAGGAATCCAGCACATAGCAACAGTGTGCTTCCTTACAACATTTAAGAGACAGGTCACTGAAGCTATGACTTTCAGTTATACCAGTCTTTAAAATTTTAACCTTGACTGTGAAAAACAGAGGAAACAAAGGGACTACTCTGAGCCTTATCATGAACCAGTAGTGAACAAAAAATTCACAAAGTGAGCCCAAAACTTTTGTTTTGTATAATGTTCAGTAATCTCGTTGGATTGTAATTACGGAAGAGGAGTTCATTTGAGAACAATGCTATTTTGGAATAATCCCTTCAGACACTACAGACTCATTATAATCCTAAAAGTCATAGAGGCTTTGCAGTTGGGACACAAAACTCCAAGCAAAACAGACTGAAGTAGCTGCGCATTCTTAACTCAGACACACTGGTGCTGCTCAGTTTCTTGATGAAGGTGGTTTGTATTCCCAGTAGGTAGAAATATTCTCAATATTACGCATGTATTTTTCCTTCTTGTGTCAACCTTGCCCAAACCCACAGGAAGATCTTGATTATTGCTTTTTTTTTTTTTTTTTTTGTTATATCAAAGTCTCATAAAAATCACAAGGAGCTCTTTCAAATACACAATGTTTTGTGTCATTTATGACCCCTAATTTCTTTGCTTCTAAGGCGAAATATTTTCTTGGAAACTGAAGAAGTAGAGAAGGAAAGAAGTGTCAGGCTTGCAGCGTATGAACAGTATGTGAAAGTCATATTTTAAATTAAAATCTAGCAAAGACCTGACACAGAAACTGAGAAATGTATCTGACCCTTTTGTTTATTAATCTAAAGTTCACTGAAGAAGCATCCTAAATGGTCTTTGTTCAAGGGAGGCTGCAAAGAAGCCATTCTTAAGGATAGGAAATTTGGGGAAAAAAGATTGAAGTATGCCAATTTATACAAGAACTGGATTGATATTAAGTGACAGTGGCATGGAGTGATTAATCCACCATACAATACTACAGGTTTTTTTTTTTTTTTTTTTTTGGCATGACTGATCCCAAATACACTCACAATGAGGAAACATCACAACTGGATAGAAAGAGGAAAAAAAAAAAAAAAAAAAAAAAACGGTCACAGTTAGTAACTATCAGTCATGGATTGGCCTCCCCAGAGCTCAGACTTCAACTGCACTTTGAATGTCCTTCAAGAAGTATGAAGAAGTATTCCTGACAACAACTTCAAGAAATTACAAAAGTGAGTTGAGGCTGTGTTTAAGAAAAAGGGTGGGCATACTAAATATTGACTTTCAAGCTTGCTAGAAATGTACAAACTTTGTTTTTGCCTGATATACTTTATTTCTATGTGCACGTTTCGATGCCTCTCTACAGCGATTTTCCCTTTTTCCATCAATATATAAAAAAACTGAGGGGTAGCGCAAGACGTGCTGTACATCATAAAATGCTTTCAGTGTTTTCTCTGCTCAAAATTCTATCATCCCTGTTTTTCTTTGTTTGCAAATATTTATACCTGAATAGAATTTCAAGAAGTCAAAACTCCAGCACTACTTACACAGTACTGTATACATGTATAGCAATAGTTTTGTTTTTTCTTAAATAAATGCATTACAGGTAACATGACAAGAAGGAATCATTTGTAAAAACCAGCAAGAGCCTAGTTCAGCCAGCAGGGCATTTATTTATAAATTCCCTCCATATCGAGGCTTTCTATATGTCTCAGCACACAAGTCCACGGCTTGTTCAACATGCACCTATAAGAATTTCACGGCGTTCTGACGCAGATAATCATGTGTTTGAGATTCAGTAATATTTCTGTGGTATGTTGTTTGAGGGTCCTATAAAATCTTTCAATGTGTTATGCTACAATGCCATATTTTACAGGACTTTGTCATCCTTCCTTCCCAAGAAACATTTCAACATATGTGGTGCAAGTGCAATGTTTCAGTGTGCTGCACTTGTGTCAATATGATAAAAAGTTGAAAAAATGAACATGCAAACACAAATAAAACAAATAAACATCCAAAGTTCTAAAAACTGTTTTAAAAAATATATTTAGGTGCCTCTAAAATTGTAAAGTAAAATAAATAAATGGATGTCTCTTCATTTAGAACCCATGTAAAGAATGTTATATTTAGCTCACAAGCAGGTGTTTAGTTATTGTGGTGTGTTGGGTTATTAGACCAAAAATAAGACCTGGTTTGTTCTAGATCTTGGAAACTGTCATGGAAAAATAACATGGAAATGAAGTAAGGCCTTTCCTTTGTTTTTCTCCATCTTTTCCTGCACTTAACATTGAAGCATCATGGATACAGCAGCGTTTGCTAGATGACTCAATTTGTAATAGCGCCAAAGCTGAATTCTTGATTTATGAACAGTCGGGGATCTACAAGAGGCTATTAAATATAGGGAACGAGGAGGAGTGAGGTGTATGAATGTAAATTAAAATCCAGGATTTTCCTGTGCAAAGATGCTTTTTTTTTTGTATGAGAAGTATTTGAAGTTTGTAATCATCCATTTATGGTATAAAGTCTTTTTTTTTTTTTCTTTTTTTGTATAAAATTTCCAGTGTGACCATCTTGCAGTACAGTCAAAGTGTATTGATGGTGACAGCATAAATTAAGACAATCATTCATGCAGCACCCGGTATGTAAATGTCTGCTGTGTGTGTGTGTGTGTGTGTGTGTGTGTGTGTGTGTGTGTACACTGATTATATAAGTGTGTGAGTCAAAGTGAATGAAAGGCAGGCTTATGCTGGTGGGAACAGTGTGTGTGTTTATGAAATACATCCAAGCTCAACCTGAGTTTGTTGATTCAACTTCGCGAGTTTGGACAGAGACATTTCACAGAGCATAATTCTGCTTTGCAAAGCCACCAAAACTCAGCGAGGCATACTTTCAGGGCCCTGAAAGTTCCACAACGTCAAACACGCTGATCCAAGCATTTCCATCTCAACAATGGTTGTAGTAATTTAAATGATCTGACAGGTACATCCTCTCTCTTGACAGACGCAAGTTATTACAAAGAGTTTGTGATTCACATATGGGCTGAGCTGAGACTATACCAAGTACAGAAGCACAATCCTTCATTCACTTATTCCCTTGGATATATACTTTTAGACCCAATTTAAATCTGGTGTTTGTAAGGGGACATACGATAAAACAGATGCTTAAACAAACAGCTGCTTCTTGGTTTTCACCAGCTGCTTAATACAAATGCCATAATGGCCTAAGCAGTCACATGTCGTTCTGCGTTTTTCAGTTTAGAATTTGGTGTCAAAATGTATGAAGTGAAGAGAAACTTTTTTTCCCCCTACTAACACCACAATAATCCAATTTTTGTGTTACTGCTTACTACAAGATTTCATAGAGCTCAGAGGTAAAATTGAAAACAAGCATCGAATTTGGTCTGCAAATCAGTCACGACATTTGCAAATTTCCTGATATCAGCCTTTTAAATAGCCTAGTCTAGCAGCTCAATCCAGTATCACGGCAAAATGTGTAATAGACACCTCCCTGTGCTGTTACTGCAACTTCTGCATGCGTGTCTATTTCACGTTTTAGAGAGGAAAAGCTCGAGATGAGATATCGGTTTGAGCAGCTATGGTGTAGAGGTAGCAGTGGTGGCCCTTCTGTATTATCATCAGCATTTCATCAGCACCTTTTTTCTGAACAGAACAGTGGATGCCACAAAACTAACAAAAACGTACACGCCAATGCAACTGCAACCAAAGTTGTCAGTCAATCTATGCTATATTGCATATCCATGGCCACAGGGGTATAAAATCAAGCGCCTAGGCATTCAGAGTGCTTTTACAAATATTTGTGAAAGAATGAGTCACTCTCAGGAGCTCAGTGAATTTCAGTGTGATATGTGATAGGATGCCACCTATAAAGAAATCCAGTTGTGAAGTGGAAGCGATTGGGAATGACAGCAACTCAGCCATGAGGTGTTAGGCCACATAAAATCACAGAGCGGTGTTAGCTGATGCTGAGGTGCAGTGTGTGCAGAGGTTGCTAACTTTCTGTAGAGTTTGTTGTTATAGTTGTTATATTGTCTGATGACACTGTTCCAAGGGTAAAGTTTGGTGGAGGCGGGATTATGCTATGGGGTTGTTTTTCAGGAGTTGAGCTCGGAACCGTATTTCCAGTGAAAGAAACTCAACATTTGTCGAGGGGCCAACTTGACATTTTAGACAATTTCATGCTCCCAACTTTGTGGGAACAGTTTTGGGCTAGCCCCTTCTTGTTCCAACATGACTGTGCACCAGTACACAAACAAGGTCCATAAAGGCATGAGCCTGTTTGGTGTGGAAGAACTTTACTGGGTTGCACAGTGCTGATTTCAACCTGACAGAACATCTTTGGGAAGAATTAGAACAGATACTGTGAGCCAGACCTTCTCTTCCAACATCAGTGTCTGACCTCACAAACGCACTGTCAAAAAATCCCGTAAACGATCCTAAACCTTCTGAAAACCTTTCCTTGGAGTTGAAGCTGTTATAGCTGCAAAGGGTGGGCTAACATCATATTAAACCCTGTGGATTAAGAATGGGATGTCACTCAGGTTCATATGTGTGTGAAGGCAGACGAGCAGTTACTTTTATAGATATAGACTATATAATTAAATGTGGTTAATTGTACATACAGGCAGGTTTGGAGTTATAATTTGAGTGGAGATAAATAATAGACCAGATGTGTTCTTTTTGTGTGTGTTCTCTCACCCACGCTAAGACTTGTGGATCACCATATCACTCAATACACCCGAAACACAACTAGAATGCAGATGTTCAATTGTAGTGTTTTCATAGCATCTTAAATCCTCTCTCAGCATGCACTGGTTCTCACGTAACCAAAAGCCTGCTAAAGCATCAAGTCCAGAAGAAAAAGGTGAAAGCCAACATTTCCACGTTGTCAAAATGTTGATGTGCTTAGCCAAAAGATTTTTAAGCACATCTCTGTTGGCCATGAGGATGTGTTCTTCAGTGAATGGTAATTTTGAAACTCTTAACATTAATACCTCCATAGTGGAATTTGTTGAGTTAGCAGGGCTCTTGACCTCGTACCCACATCCATTACAGTAGCTTTCAAGAATGAAAAATCTGTCATTCAGGTTAAACTGAAAGAATGTATCCGACAGTGATTCTACCACTCAGCATTATTGACCTGTGCCTCCCACACAGTACATAAAGGTCAGTATAATGTCTCAAAAAATAGTGGAGAACAGAGAACAGCTTAGCTTAAGGCTCGCTGTGGAGACTTCATGTAGTCTTTCAGAGACATGACAAGATGGGGTTGAAGGTCAAAATGCTATTTTAGTGTGGCATTTCCTCTTGGCCCCGATGTCTCAGGGAAGCACAGGCCAAAGAAGCTGCCAGGAACCAGCCGTTTTTACTAACCAATGTTTAAAGGCTTGAAACTTTCTCAGAACCTTGCTGATATGGTGATATGTTTCTCGAGGGTTTCTTTCAACTGGCAGTTTTCTTACTTTAGTCAAATTATGTGATCTTGATATTTTGACCCAATGGCATAAAAAATCTTGTTACTAAACATAACTGACTTGTTTCTTTCTCTTTACTGCAGCAGCAGGATTTGGTTGCTGTCATTAACCAGCTGTGAGGAAAGAAACCTAACATGCGGACACTAAATTTGAAAAAAAAAAAAACCCAAAACAAAACAACAATTTTAGCAGCCTGAAACTATCGTAGAAATCCTTTTTCTTATATCAGCTGTCTTAAAAACATACCAAAGACCCGTACTTCATTTCTTACCAGGGTACACTGCCATTAAGCTGCAGACCTAATGCACTGCTGAGCAAGTTATTTTCAAAGCTATTGACCAGTAACTCTCTTGCAAATAATATGAACAAGATCACCAGGACCAAGGAAGACATGGCCTAGTTTTGGCCTCTCATGATAAACTTTAAATAGCTTTAGTTTTTTAAACATACCACTGTTCTAGTCTCATCAACTCAACAAGCACACACACACATTAGTGCATTGTTTTTCCTTTCACACACGCTCTCGTTCTGCTTTAGCTGCAGCAGCTGTGTTGTAGTGAACCTGTATTTTATTTTTAAGCTCTTTCGGATGTTTTTGCATTTAAGATTCATCCCATGGTTGCAGTGTGTGTGTGTGTGTGTGTGTGTGTGTGTGTGTTTTAATTGGTCATATGTGACCAGGAATGATTTGTGTACGCCCTTATAACTAACTTAGTCTAAATCAGGAATGTGTAAACATCCCTATTGCTTAATGCTCTAAAAAACACAATGCTGTTTCTAAGTGGTTGATAGTAGGATAGCTTCAGCCACATAGAAATCATCAGTAGTTTCATGGGTTTATTATGGTGGCCCCTAGAGACAAAGCACGTACAAACTCCAAAACGCTTGCAAACTCCAAAACGCTTGCAAACTCCAAAACACTTGCAAACTAAAAAGCACATGCAAACTCCAAAACACGTGCAAACTCCAAAACACGTGCAAACTCCAAAACACGTGCAAACTCCAAAACACGTGCAAACTCCAAAACACTTGCAAACTCCAAAACACTTGCAAACTCCAAAACACTTGCAAACTCCAAAACACTTGCAAACTCCAAAACACTTGCAAAAACACATGCAAATTCAAAAACACAACGGAAGTGCTCCAGGACGCTAGGGGCAGTGTTGAGCTCTATTTGCAAAATAAACGGCAAGTTTGTCTGTATGGGACGGTCTAGTCTCTGTCGCGCTTCCCAGGTTGCCTAGCAACCATGATACTAACCGCTGGAAACGTGTCATACAACTTGGTTTGACAGAAATGAGGGAGAATATATTTTGTTCATTTGTTTTTTTCTACAAGAGCTTTGTGTGATTTGATAAGTATCTGAGGCTGAGACCACAGGACAGTAAAACATGATTTTTGGGCTTCATTTCTGTACTGAACAGTTATTTCAAGATTAGTTAGTAAATAAGAATTAGCTAATGTTGTTCATGAGACTAAAGTCATATCACTTTGGTAATGTAAATATAATATGGCCAATATTATAGTTATTATATAAATTATTAGCTATTACAGCAGTGAACATGAACTCTGTGTCAAATACTGACCAGTACAGATTCAAGTTGCAGTTATGTCTTATCACCTTAAATCTTCACTCAAAGACAAGTATCTTTGGCAGTGTATATATAGGTGTATCATATATCAGAGACAAATGTTGTTACTTCAGTATGTTGCCATTACTAAATTTGGCTCATTGCTTACATATATTTATAAAAAGAAAATGTACAAGCTGTAATAACTGTTTCTGATAAAATGAAGAGTAGACTGATATATGAAATATTCCTTTATTGGGTGAGAAAATCAGACCATGTCATAACTGCTTTAAGTCATACAGAATAGATATCAGAGCCTTAAACAGGCTGAGTTCTGCTAAATGGGTCAAACTGGGCAGAAAGTATACAAACACATAACATCCTTATAGAATATGATGTAACACTATAGATCAACTTACCTCAGAATATATAAAGCATATAAACAATTACAGCAATATGATGAACCAAACACAGCAGTGCTACTAATCCAAAATACTCAAAGCTTCATAGAACTGGAACAAACATTTATTTTTAGCTCCATTCTGCTGCAGATACATACTTTAGGTTTCTGAATATTAAACTTGTTGCTGCCTTTCATAGTGTGTAACTTGAAGGCCCTGAGTACTTTCTCCCACACTGAAAACACTGGGAGGATAAAATTATTTGAACATTACCTAATAAGACTGATTCAGGACAGACAGTTATGTTAAACTTTTCTAGCAGTCCTTCACAAACAGGGAACAGTCTGTCTATTCTCTCCATCTGTCAGCTGCTGCTGGCTCTTCCTCCTCCTCTTCCTCATACACTGTTGAGTTCGGTGGATCATCAGGGATGCAAAGCCTCACAGATGATGTGCAGCAGTGGGTCCCTCAGTCTGTCCTCACTCTGGACACTTGCAGTTGTCACACATGGAAATCAAATGTGTGATAAGCTGCAGGATTCAAACACAAGTGTAACTTATAAACACATGTTCATACTTTTATTCCACAATCAGAGAGAAAGAAAAAGAGAGAGAGTGCAGGACAGACACAGGTTAAAGTCTCAGGTGTATACACTGCTACAAAACAGCACAAAAGAAGGAGGATTTAGTTTGTGTTATTACAAAACAAGAAGAGTTCCCAGATGGTACAGTGGACACATGTGTGACTGCTGTGATTAAAGCATCTTTCTTTCAGCTTAACGAGTGAACCGTCAGCTCGTTCAAACACACGTTAAAGTCCGTTTGGCTCGACACCACCGAACAGAGGCAGCAATATAACATAGCTAACGTTAACAGTGCAGTGAATCCTGCTTGTGCCGTGATATTCATGACTGCGAACTGAGCAGCATCACTGACTTTCAGCTTGTTGTGTTTGTGGATATATGACTGACTTTAATTATCCACAAAATCATCTCTGTAAGATTAAGGTCGACTATATATATATTTATTAAAGTAAAGGCTTTAAAACCAAGTTAATTCTGAAAGTACAAACATCGCTAATGTCAACTTTCCTGACATGTGGCCAACAATAATGGTTTCATGTTCTTCATTGAAAAAATATTTGCGCATAAATAAGTGACATAATATTCAGTACTTACTTCTGAAAGTTTACTCTTCCTCCGCTCCGCTTCCACCGTTTTTTTTCCGGCAAAATTATCCACATCACCACCGCACTATGAAGTCTGGGATATGTTGGGCCATGAAGGCTACACCGACCCATCCTTAAAATTCAGGGAAATTAAGGACGCATTTCAGGGCCGCATTTCGGGCAGCCTTTGAATTCGGAAAGCCTTCTTTTGTCGCTGTGAGGTAATCGGCCTTAAAATGCGGCCTTTAAGGCTGCAAACCCCAAATCCGGTCATTGGTACTTCCTGGCTTGTGTAGTTACTAGGTAACAAAAGCTCAACACTGCCCCTAGCGTCCTGGAGCACTTCCGTTGTGTTTTTGAATTTGCATGTGTTTTTGAGTTTGCAAGTGTTTTTGAGTTTGCAAGTGTTTTTGAGTTTGCAAGTGTTTTTGAGTTTGCAAGTGTTTTGGATTTTGCAAGTGTTTTGGAGTTTGTACGTGTTTTGGAGTTTGTACGTGCTTTTTAGTTTGCATGTGCTTTTTAGTTTGCATGTGCTTTTTAGTTTGCAAGCGTTTTGGAGTTTGCATGTGTTTTTTAGTTTGCATGTGTTTTTTAGTTTGCATGTGTTTTTTAGTTTGCATGTGTTTTTTAGTTTGCATGTGTTTTTTAGTTTGCATGTGTTTTTTAGTTTGCATGTGTTTTTTAGTTTGCATGTGTTTTTTAGTTTGCAAGTGTTTTTTTTAGTTTGCAAGCGTTTTGGATTTTGCAAGCGTTTTGGAGTTTGTACGCGTTTTGGAGTTTGTACGCGTTTTGGAGTTTGTACGCGTTTTGGAGTTTGTACGCGTTTTGGAGTTTGCATGTGTTTTTTAGTTTGCAAGTGTTTTTTAGTTTGCATGTGTTTTGGAATTTGCATGTGTTTTGGAGTTTGCATGTGTTTTGGAGTTTGTACGTGCTTTGTCTCTAGGGGCCACCGTAGGTTTATAGCATTCTGTAAGTCTTTAGAAAGAGTATGGTTAAATGTCCACATTTCTTGAATGAAGGTATTAAGTGCTGTAAGGCTAGACAGGTCCATTGTAGCTGAACAAAGTGGTGATCTCGGTGATTCACACATGAACTGATGGGTAAACCTGATGCTCCAGTAATTAATTCTTCATTCTGTCACTGGTGAATATAGAATATTATTCCCAGAACAAAAGTGTGGGGTACTGCCTTTAAGCATTAACCAATCTCTTCCCAGTGCACCACGTTTGATGTAAGTGGCACTTTTTAGTGTTGACACATGATGCATCGGCGATGATTTCACAGAACACATGTGAAAACCATTTACTCAATAGTGTCTCAGCGTTGGAGTATGTGAAAAGGAGTGGATGAAGAAGAGAACTGAATGAAAAAGTAATGGACATGTGTGTGCTGAGTACATGTGCTACTATATGAGAACGTTCCACACAGTGCCTTGAAGATCTTTGTCAGTTCCAATGCATTCAGTCCTGCATGTGACCATTTTAGAACATACTTGTGGCTACAATATAGTAATGCACACTTTTTAAATATTTTTTATTTATTTATTTATTTTACATATAACCAGGGATTTGACATTATAAAAGCTCTAATTTGTGAATGGTTTATGGTATACTGGAAATATTAATTATTAAACTTGTTCCAGTAGAGATGAACCATATCGGCTTTGTAAGAGGCAGGGGCATGAAAAAATAGACTGTTCTTTTGTAGAGTTAGATGGTAATTTTAAACAATGTAAAAATAAACTATTTTTTTCATTCAGTTTACAAGACTAAGTTGGAAGAGTGAAAACATACATTAGTTGAAGTTAGTCATACTAATGTCATAACACTATACAGTGTTTATACAATGCTCCTGATAAATGTGTAGCCAAATGATCTGCCCGAAAACCAAAACACTGACCCATTTCTATCCCAAACAGCCAAATTTAGATCCAGAGAATAGAACATTTAAAGACTTTACAGATGGAAAGTAGAAAATGGAGAGTCTGATCATGATCCAAAGGAAAATCCCCAAATGAGATGTGGGTTTAAATGTGAGATCCTAATATAATTCATGCTCTGACAGAAGCTTTATGGTAAAATGCATGAAAAGAAGAAATAATTTCTCGTTGCAGCATGCCAGTTCTGGAGCATACTTTCATAAAATTGCCATCCTTTTAAGCCTTTTATCATTTTTTTCTCTTTACCTCTATTAACTTAAAATTTTGTTATTTTTCATCTTCTTTTAATGCTTAATTTAACATTTGACCAAGCAACAATAGTTAAAGAAGTTGGAGAACACTGGCTCATTATTATGCCTCTAATGTTTGTCTCTAGTCAGTTGGTCTACATGACCAAACACTTGGTGCCAACGGGAAGGAAAAGGTCCCTTTTAACAGGAAGAATCTTCTGGTAAAATCAGGAATTGCAAAAGTAGTCTATGAACACCTGGGAAGTGAAAGGCTAGGAGAAGAGAGGTTGGAGGATGGACCATGGGAGGTCACCCAACTGCTGAGCCTTTAGCAGCATAACTAAGGAATGGTTCTGGATCACCTGAACGAGCTTTAACTACAAATTTTATTAAAAGAAAGAAGGAAAGAAACAATGAAAGCTTTAGGCATAATCTTAAAGCTAGAGAGCATTTGTTTCCCTAATCCAAACTGGGTGTTGGCTACACAGTAGGGACTTGAAAGGCTTTGCTTCCCATCCTACTTCTGGAAACCCTATGAACCACAAATAAGCCTACAGTTCAACAGTAAAGTGCTCTATTAGGACTATGTAGTCATTAAATTCTAGATTTAAATGGGAAACGAAGAGAATCAAATATGGTAGAAATGTGGTCTAGCTAGTAACTCCTCAAACCTCAAAGTAACTTTGAAACTCTGAAAGGATGTTTCTAATCTTAACAATATTACACTGATAAAAGAAAGCAGTCTTACATATTTGTTTGGAGCACATGGTGTAGGGCATTGTGTCCCAAAGGTTCATCACAGTGTTACTTGAGGCCAAGGTAATGCCATCTAGAGGAAGTATCTTGTTACATCATATTTCTAAGATTTTTAGGGCCAAGTACATTAAGCTTAGTTTTTTCAGAATTTAGTAGATAATAAATGCAATACATCAAGGCCTTCATATCTTTAAGACATGCCTGTATTTTAATTAATAGATTAATGTCATCTGGCTTCATAGATAAATACAGCAATGAAAATGTAGATTTCAGAACCCTGACGAACTAACTTGTGTGTGTGGAAAAGACTCTCAATTTACATGTACAAACTGAATCTATCAGGAAATCATTCAAACCAGTTCAGGGCAATTCCTTTAACACCTAGCGTGTATTCAAGTTACCGTGGTAAAGTGTTGATATTGTGATCAACAGCTTTGCATGGTGCACTGAGGTCTGACAGGACAAGCACAGAGATGAGTCCACTGCATCATTAGTGACTTCAACAGTGCTGTTTCTGTGCTATGATGAAATCAAATCTAAATTCTGGATGAATCTCTTCAAATAAACCATTCCTCTGCAAATGATCACATAGCGATTGCATTATCAATACAGTCAATAATGAGCTAAATCCTTTTAATCACAGTAAATGGTCTTGTTGTCTTTGTTTCCAACGATGTTCATGTTTCATGAGATGATTATAATTTTATACTTGTGTTATATTTGCATCCTAGCAAAGGTGCCATTATCCCTTTTGAAGATGCTGCAAAGGAGTGGGCTGTGTGATGAGGTATTGTCTCACTTTGTTTTGTTGAACTGGGTATTTCTTTTGAACAGTCCAACCAGAATGTACTTCAGATAATTACAAGACATATACACACACACCTGTGCGTGCACACACTCAAACACAAAAACAACAAACCCCCTGAAACTTCTGGTGTTCATTAATGAACAGAAAAGATAAAACATTCCGTGTTAGTATGGAACAATGAGGAAGTAGAGGCCGATCAAGCACAACCTCTGATTGCTAACTCTGAAATGTACGAGTGATTACAAACACATCATCATCACCTTAGGTGCAAATTAATGTTTTTAGTTTTACATGAGTGTCAACTCATGCACAGCTCACTTAAGATACTGACGTCAGCTGCCAGTGTAATTACTTAACAGAGCACCCTGCACTGAAAAAACATCAGTTTGATTAACATGGAAAAATAGGCACAACAATTGCATGCATTAACATTATGTTTATTCAGCATTAGTTTTCTCATTTTAATTTGTTGTATTCAAATGACTTTTATATGATGTTTTTATTCATGTCGAGTCTTTACAGCTATCTCACAGCTCAGTAAGCTATAATTCATGCTTACATTTAAACAATTTTATCTTTACTGTATTCAGGTACCATGTGCAATACAAATATGTTGTTTCATTTTAATAATTCCAACACATATTCTATTATTATGTATGTTAAGCCACTATCAACATGTTTGGTGTGTTTGCATCAGAGTTATCAACATAAAGCTAATTTTATAAATACGACTGGCCAACTACTGCAACACTAAAGTTATTTTTATGCAAAAAAGTTTAATTTTTGTGATGTTTTTAAAGAGCTATTGGGAAGATACAGTTCACTGTGTTCACTGCATCATTCCATGTTTGGCACTGATCACCACCTGCACTCATGTATATATCTATCTACTTAGCACTTTTAATTCTTATTCTTATTTTTATTTTCATGTCTATTTTAGCATAATTTATGACAGTATGTTTGCACTGAAGCACCGCAGCAATTTCCTAATGTTGTAAACCTGCTCAACATTTGGCAATAAAACCCTTTCTGATTCTTCTGATTCTATGGCAACAGGTATAAGTGAAATTAGTATAAAATGTCTCATAGCAAAGTAGTAAAGCAGGACTCAGCATACTCAGTATTTTCTTTGAAAGTATGCCTTCTACTGTAGCTCCAAGATCAGATGGCAGCTGTAGTTTCTCACAAGGTATACTTAAATTCAGGAGAATACTCTGAGATGAAGGTAAGTGTATAGTAGTCCAAATAATATAACAGTAGCTACTACAGAATTATCTGACCCTTATAAGACCAAAGGACAGCCGTGATATCTTGTGGTTTGTATCTATGTTTTAAGAGCACGCTATTTTCACTGTTGTCTCCTCAAAGCATCCCTGGATGTGAAATCACTACAATTTCAAAACAGTGCTTTAGAAGTTTTAGCTCTACATCAAATTAAAACTGCTGGCCCAAAATGTCAATTTGATAAACTAACTGTTTCATAGTCAAAGTCAGTCAGGGTTATATCATTGACACTCCCATTGAAATCATCAAGAAAGTGAAGGCATAATGTAAAACAGCAGGTTCAGTAGTTTCCAAAGAGTGCATCCATTAACTGAAGTTTCAAGTTAGTGTTAAGAGTGCATTGTCTTTGTGCCTCTAATACATTTTGTGACAGATTGTGAAGTCTGTGTTGTGTCAACCTTTGACAGCTGATGTCTTCGAAACTTTGCTGGCATATCACTGCTTGATGTGTCTTTGCATTTAAGGACACTTTACTATTTAGAGAAAGTTTTTCCTTCCATTTAAAAAAAAAAAAAAAAGAAAAGAAAAAAGGTAAATACAGTTTTACTCAGAGTGAAGTCAAGACTGCTGCTTTTCACAGAGCAGGTATCTGATCATCATCATCATCATCTGCAAATGCAATACAATAGAGATGTTTCAGCAAGCCAGTTGTATCCACTATACTACGTTAGCTTAACTGTCATCGCTGATACCTCTACTTACTACATGACACTGATCCAAGTTTGTTGTAGTCAGTTCATTTACAGAAGAGAAACAAAATCTAAAATGTTTCACTTAGATCACATTTGCTATGATTATCATATTGATCCTATTATTTGATAGCTGTTATTGTTAGCTGGTCAGAGCATTACGTTTGACTTTGATGTTTCTCAATAACCTTCTTAGCCACAAGAAGTCCCATACAAATGTATGAAGGCTCTACACTCTTTCTATTCTGTCTCTATTTATTTATTCTTTCAAAGT
The DNA here is from genome assembly GCF_964374335.1 of Astatotilapia calliptera. NCBI lineage: Eukaryota > Metazoa > Chordata > Actinopteri > Cichliformes > Cichlidae > Astatotilapia > Astatotilapia calliptera. Next base: position 10,190,102 of record NC_137426.1, on the reverse strand, counting down.
CTAGCACTCCAGACCTATAGTAATTTTTTTTTAAGCAAGAAACAAAATGGACGATGGTGCAGTTAGTTTCCCTCCAAAACACCTTACCTGTGGCAGAGGTTCAGGAGAACACATAACCACCTTCTTTCAATTCACTATGATTAACTCTAAAAGACTGAACCCCTTTTAAGATTATATGAAAAGTGCACACTTATTTTTATGTACATGATGCTTAGATGAAAATCGTAAAATTAGTCCTGCTGGACATATGAAGATCATATATGTCAATTTAGCAGTTACCCGATTACTGTATTTTCCGTGTGTGTACAGCAGCTTGAGCCAAGAATGAATTTGATTAAGTTTGAATTACCACCACAGCAGACTTCATAATATTTAACATTATTTATGTTCTCAAATTGTTGCATTTGTCAAATTACTTTGACCTCTTCATGATGTAAATTGATCTAAAAATGTATCAGCTTAAACAACGTATGAATATTTCAGTTATTGTAGCACAGAGAACCATGGAATGAGGCTTATGGTTAAATTATGCATCCTAGAGTGGTGAGCTCATTAGCCCCCAGGAGGTCCCTCTAAATAGACCCCAGGCCTCATCCAGGACTCCATTTAGAGGCTATAGAAGGAAAATAGGCATGGAAACCATGCTAATGGTTCACAACTTGATGAAAGTGAACTGATAATGGCACAATAGTCACACAATGATTCAAATTAGATGCTTCTATCTCATATTGTATTGTCCATTTCTAACTGCAGGCTAAGCATCCATCTGTAAGTGATTCATAACAGCTCTTTATGAGTCACATCCTCCCTCAAGGATTGTGTGTAATAAAGACTGCTGAGGAGAATAAAGTGTTTGATCACGCATCAGTCCGTTGGCATGACAGCCTAATCCAATAACTGCTCCTTAAGGAGGTCACACTGAAAACTTCGGGCTAGTTGCAGACAACACAGAAAAATATAGATGATTATTTCCATTATTCACCATTACAGTTATGACTACTGTTATAGTGAGGCAGATGCGTCATTCCATAACTGGTAAGAAATTTAATTTCTAGACACACAGTATGACCTGCCTTTGGGGGCCTGCTGGTATGAGGAATCTGTATGATGTAATAAGTGGCAAGAATCCTTAAATCTACCCTGATAAACAGCGATTCCTGTTGTAGCTTATTGTATCATAACAATCCCACTGCTTCCTGTGGTTATTGTCAGCCAAGACTATGTGTCACCTTCTAACTGAAGACTTAAACTCGGTGAAGGTGTAGAGTCCCCCTGGGAGTCCCATTACTCGTAACAATCCCTACATCTCACTACTCAGAGGGCGGGCGCATGGCGTGATATACACCTTCACATTAGCCCCTGACAAGAAAGGGTTGTTTTTGATGAAGTGTGTTGCTTTGGTGACAGCCTCCTCTCTCATGAAGAATATTTACACAGCCACAAGTGGAGGGCTGTAAATAAATTGGCTTGTGGTGAACCGCAAAGTCACCAGACCTTTACCTGCAGAGAAAGCAGAGGTCGGGGCTGATGACAATCTTTCTTGTTTCCATCTTGCCATAATTGCAGCAATGGATCTATACAACGCCCTGAAAAAACGAGTTATTTTAGCATATTTGTGGATTGTTGCTGAGTCCAGCTTTTTCGATTTAACTCACTGGGACTGCTCAGAAAGCTTCTACAGCCTGTCAGATGTCACTGTTAGGAAATGTAAAGAGGGGAGCTCATGTGTGTTATGGGTGCTGTGGTCATCAGTCATCTTTGAATGTTTTAAGCAAGAAATGCAGATTGGTTTGGTGTATTTGCAATTGCTAATCATCTAAGTTGTTGTTACTTTGTTTATGTTTATGGTTAGCACACGTGGTTGATTTCATTTCTCTCACCTTTTGTTCATTTTCACCAGCTGGTTGGGAGCGTTTAGATGCCAAAAACTATTTTACTATGTTTAGGCAGGGAAATCTACCAATTCAGGAACAGATAATAAACAGATTATTTTCCTTTCCCCTTTTGGAAACCCTGCACACTGACAGAAGACTTAGATCAGTCTTTGCAATGACCCAGTGTGTCAAGGCAATCACGCGATGAGCACTATGTGAATATCCCTCTGACAGCAGCAGCTTTGACAGTACTGCAGGATTTGGTGCCATGTGAGTAAAAATCCTGGTTTTGTTGTCCATGTAGAATTGTGTAATGGGTAATCTTGGGAATCTATCATTTAAAGTACAAAAAAAATAAATCTTTGCACAGAGCTATATACTGTAAATTAACACAATCAACACCGATATTTATCTGGCTATGGGTATAGAATAGCCATGTTCTTCATGAGCTGCTGAATAGATGATATTCACTGATTCATTCAAAAGACTCTTGACACTTTCATGTTTTTTAATTTGAAAAACAAAAACGACTTTACCTTGGAATGCTTGTGCACAAAGATTTTTACCGGCAATGTCCTAAAAGGAAAAAACAAAGAAAAAATGAATTTGATATTTGACTTTGCAACTTTCATTATTGTGATTTTTTTTTTTTTTTTCCATTTTGCTGGAAAACAATGCAATTAATATTGTATGAGAGCAATGTGAAATCACCCACTGTCATGGCACTCCAATAAAATAAACCCCATAGTGCCCAAGCTGTGAGGATTAAAAATCAGGTGCTCGAGGCATTACATCTGATCACCATCAGTGTTTGGAACTGTAGACACATTACATTTCTGTGTAATGCGCTAACACAAAGCAGTACTTTTGCTATATTTATGCAAAAGTTAAGCAGAGTATTAGAAAGGACAAAAATAGCAAAGTTGTCCAAAACTTTTGATGGGCGGATATATCCATGTTACTTCTTAGTGAATGGCCGAGAACGTTGAAGACATTCAAAGAAAAGAACAAAATGTGCCTGAGCAAGAAAGAGCTCTGTTATCCACTACTGCAAACACAACAAAAGCACCTGACCCCAACCAAGCATCCAAGGATGTATTTTCAAAAGTGAAGAAAAGCAGAACTGAACAGGCTGTAGCACGGCTTATAGTTAGATTTTAGGAAAACTTTGGCTAGTTTCTACTTTGCTGTTGGTAGAACTTGGATATTAAAAAAAAAGTATGTTGGCCAATATAAAGTTTCAGTTTTTTATGTTAACTGAAAATTATGTGACACATACAGGTGTAGGTTTGTGGAAGGCTCCATGTTGCACTGCCATCGTGAATACAATGGCTGAGATGCATCTGCCTAATCGCATTTTATTTATGCAACTAGAGACCGACCACATATGTAGAGTGCTTTAAAGTTACTTTTAATTTAGAGATTGCAAATATATGATCATTTAACAGTTTTACATCTATAGTTTCATCCTATCTTTCTCATCATGTCATTTCCCTCTTCCTCATCTGGCTCCTCCATCACCGCTCATCTCCTGAATTAATTAAATAAAAAAAAAACAAAAAAACATATGGACTACACTGTACATTAGTAACCCAAGTCAGGTTTCTTGTTGTTGTAGTTCACCAAAATATCCCATTTCGTATGTGTTTAGTTTCTGGAGTTGGGTTTGCTACTTGATTATGGAACTACATGGTCTTGTGTTCAATAGCATTTTGACTGGAGTTTTGACGAGCAGCACTTTTTATGTATGTCACTGAGAACTCTCTGCGTGTGTGTGTGTCTGCACACACGTGTGGTGTTATTGTCATCATCGCTTGCTAACCTTTAATTAACCAGACAGCATATTTTCCTAAAAGGCTCTTTGCTTGCTGTAGGCCATCTGTGTCAGTACAATAATTTTAATAGTCTACAGTATCTCATGCATAAATCTTCTATATAAAATGCAACCTGAATAGTGATCAAATGAGGAAAGGATAAATACATGCTGTTCTAAACTGCCCATCTTACTTGCTCTCCTTCTCCCTTAAAACATTCCCTGGTAAGGCAAAAACTCAAACAAAGCAGTTCACTCAGCTAAAGAACTCCCTCTATTTGAAAGATTAGATAAGGACGACAAGTTGAGTGCAGCCTTTTGCAGTCTAAGGTGAGTTTGAGCGCACAACAATTCAAGAGTCCATGTATGCAAAGACCTGACAGACATATTTTGGCAGTTCCACCCACAAGCTTAAAACATATTTTTATGACAGGTAGTATTTGGTGATATAAAGAGCAAAATATATATTTCTTAAACGAGCAGCAAAGGTGTGGAATTTTCATGTCTGCAGCTCCTAAAATTTGGGAAATAATTACAGGCACCTGACATTAGTAGTGATTCACTTTGTTTCTTTGTCAGCAGCTGTTTCTCTCAGTGGTGCAGTGAGCTGTTTCCCCTGCCTGTCAGGGCTGCAGTTGACAGGGGCACTTAGAGTGGTCACCCTGAAAGTACATCCTTAAATGAAACACTCTGCACTGTCTGCAATATGTCCGTGGTTGTGTTGTGGCTTACTTAGCAGATAGTGATAGTGTCTTGCATGACGCATATCTTTTAAGCAGAAGTTCCACAGTCCTTAATTAAGCAAAAGTTATTTCTGGAGGAAAGTAATGTGCTGACAATCACACAGTGTTTACTTCAATCAGGCAGGTTCACTTGTGCTACTGTGCACACTGTAATTAAAGTCTGCCTGGACTCACTGTAGAGTAGATTAGGACATCTGTTCATTTCTTTTCATTGAGAAGTGGCTCGTGGTGCAGGGGCTTACTCTGGAATGTTCACGTGTCATGGAATACTAATTAATATAGCACACACAATCAGCCTACAATCATGAGCTCGCAATATGTTAGACATATTGGTAGGGAAATAGACATCACCATTCCCTCTCTCTGTCATGCTTTTTCCTGGCAGAATCCTAAGTGATGCTGCATCTCCTTGAAGAAATGAAAATCACAGATCATAATGTTTTTTTATTACAAGAAATTTCACAGAAAAAAAAATCCAAATCCTTGTTTCATTGATTTTTATTCGTTTCCCTTCATTACGATGTGGCCTTTTCGTGCTGTGTGGGCAAACTAATTATATCAAATACACAAACTGCACATATTTTGTTCATCTTGTTTATTTGTCTAGTGTTTAAAATTGGCATGTCTCTTTATTTTGCTTACACTTTGGCTTGCTGGCTTTATATCTGGAAGCCAAATCATCAAAATAATGAATATTCTACCCACAATAATGCAATGTCAGATTTATGAGCGAGCATCAAGCAGAGTATCTGAGTTAATTTATCTATCCATCTATATTTTTTTTAAAGGCAACTGCAGCTGACAAAAGTGGGATGTGAATTTTGGGACCACATGGTGAGCTTGTCTTCATCTGGCCCAGCAGGGGTGCCACTGGCCACCTCTTCCATTCTCTGAACCTTTTGTCAGAGCACCACTTATCTGTTCACCCAGAACAGTGGCTGGCTTCAGTCTAGGTTCATCCTCTCCGTCCCCTCATGCTGTTCTGCGGCATTCCTTTGTGAAGAAGAGGGCAGGCTAATACCTGTGCTATTTGCAATGCTCAGGAGCATCTTATCACATACATGCAAAATCCCTGGCCTAGGAAGGGAGCAGCTAGCCCTGTGTTGTTGGGAAGAGGCTGAGGCTGTGGTAAGCAGTGGCAGGAAGGCAGCCTTATCTTAGTGTGAGCAGCCATGGCACCCCTCCCTATCCCTCTAAACTCCACACATCCTCTCAGATTAACAACACCCATCTCCTCCCTGCACCCCCTGCACATCCCCTTATCCACCTCCCTGGCTCCCAAGCGTCCTTGAACAGACATCATTACTGTGATTATTATTGTTTATCAGGTTGATGAATACAGAACAAAGCATTGTCCTGCTTTGTTCAGGAGTAGCTTTGTTCTGGATTTTCTGTTTGTTTGTGGTTTTATCATCGAAGTAACAAGGAGAGCTATCAAGTGTATGCTAACAGGCCTTCTGGGAGGAATGTTTCCACTGGACGCTGAGCAGGAAGTGGTAACATATATAACACCCCTGATTTAGAACAGCTTGCTAGTTTACCATGATCCTCTCTGTGCGAATTACTGCAATCCTGATGTTTTGTGTACTGTGGTTTATGTTGTATTCCTCTGTGCACTGTTGTACGAAGGAATGATGCACTCAAACACACACACCTCTAAATATTCGAAATAATAGTACCCTCCTTTAGTATTTAGCCATGTGCTTTGCTGCTTTGTTGGTCTGTAAAGAATTTTACAATGACCCAGTTTGTTAAAAGCACGTTATAAATGAATTTTGCTAGCTTAGAATTGACTTGTTATATGTTTACAGCTCCCACAAAACTGTATGCACAGTGGAAAAATCCATTTTTCATTTTCAAGAAATCTGATTTGGGTTTTCATTACTCAGTTATTCTCCACTGAAAGCTAACCTGAGGGCAGTCTGTCATCAGAATCTGCACAACTCTCCTGGCAGCATGATTCCGTCACAAACACAGGATAGAGGATACAATGCCAAAGGTTAAAAACAAACTTTTTAATCCTCATAAACCAAGCTCTATTTGTCTTCTCTCTCTATATAGCAAAAGACATTTTAAACTAAGAGTAGGGCATCTGTTGATTTCCGAAGACAAACGGGTATCTTAATTAAATTCAAAGTGGTTTATGCAAAGACATTATTCAAATCATAATGTCTGAGAAATTAAGTTGGAATGCATTTGAAACATGAAGTCAAATATACTGGAAGGGGAGCAAAATGGTTTAATTAAATCCCTATAGTCGTCATTAACATGCAGGCTTCTGGAGCCCTGGTCACAGATTACATGTGATGCGCTAAAAAGCTGACAAGCACTTTTATTCAAAAGTTATTAACTTTTTAAGCACCCAATTACGTCTGCTGGATTGCAAGCACACAACTTATAATCTTCTAAGGCAACTCTGGCTTAGGATCATTGTCCCTCTGAAGTATGGCCAATTAAGCCTGGTTGAGGTCTGACAGAGGAAAAACAGACCTTGTAATATCAATAATGTCTTTTTTTTTTTTTATTCCCAGAGTTAAAGCAATACAAGGGCTACAAAAAGCTTAGATTCCTTCAGTTACTACATGATTCACATGCAAAACAAAAAGGGAAAATATAGTAAACAATCACATTAATTATTCAGCTTTCTTGCAAGGCATGAAAGCATATCAAATGATAGACGTGATTTCCACAGACTATCAGCTTTGCCATCATGACATGTGATAGAACGAAAGGCAAAGATTCGCCTGGAAAAAAGGAAATAGTTTGTTTTCAATTTACTCTGTGTAGAACTCTGAGCTTCGTCTCTGTACTTATCTTTTGACTACACTTTATTTATTCAATATTTCATCCCATCTCTTAAGAGAGAGCAGAATATCTGTTTGCCTTTTACAAAAGAAAGTGCTCACTTATAGCCCCCCTCAAAATCCAGACTTCATTCCATACCCTTATCCCAGGCTTATTATAGTTTCTTATATTCTCATTAGTTTCTTTATTGTTTTAATTCAGTTTCCATTCAGTGAGTTTCCAGAGTGCATTTTCTTATCTTTATTAAGTTAGCTTATGTGTTTGTGTTTTAATTTTATTTCATTATAACTGTATAATAATTTGCATAATAATTTGTCATGAGTAAGTTTACATTAAAGCATAGTTATAGAATACTACAAATATGCCATGTCACATTTGTGCTTCCACAGTGTAGTTTTAGGCGGTTTCCATCCCCCCCCACAGATGTCTTATTTTTATTTAGCTAATAAAAAACAAGACATCTGAAATCTTTTTGGGTTTTTTTGTGTGTGTTTTCCCCCGGCACACCTAGCTTGGGGTTTGGTTTACTCTAATATCCTTGTCTTAGAAAAACAATCAACAGCATCATCAAGCAAAACTTAAAAGACAACAGTAGCTCAATTGCAAGGGGACATAATACCATGTAGTACCTGTTAACACACAGAGTGGTGTTTTGGGCCTGATCTCTGATAACAACGAGACGGCCTACCTGAAGGAGATTAGGAATCTGGAGAACTGGTGCCAGAGGAACAACCTCCTTCTAAACGTCAGTAAGACAAAGGAGCTGATAGTGGACTTCAGCACCAAGCAGGAGAGGAACTACCAGACCCCCGTCATCAACGAGTGCCCAGTGGAGAGAGTGGACAGCTTCAAATACCTCGGAGTTCACATCACGCAGGACCTGTCATGGTCCTGTCACATCAACACTGTGGTGAAAAAGGCCCGACAGCGTCTCTACCACCTCAGACGCTTGAGAGACTTCCAACTGCCCTCCAAGGTGCTCAGGAACTTTTACTCGTGCACCATAGAGAGCATCCCGGCGGGAAACATCTTAACCTGGTTCGGGAACAGCACCATGCAGAACAGACGAGCTCTACAGAGGGTTGTGCGGTCAGCTGAGCGCACCATCCGCTCCGAGCTCCCTGACCTGCACTCAATCTACAGCAGGCGGTGCTGGACCAAGGCCAGGAAGATCGTGAAGGACCTCAGCCATCCCAACAACAGACTGTTCTCTCTGTTGAGGTCAGGAAAGCGATTCCGCTCCCTGAAGACCAACACAGAGAGACTGAGGAGGAGCTTCTTCCCGCAGGCGATACGGTCTCTCAATCACACCACCACACAGTACTGACCCACACATATGGTTCTTACACACACACTGGACTTTCTGGACTTTGGTTTTGCACAACACTGGTCACTATATTCTTCATTTCCGGTTAATACTTGTACAGCTGCTGTTATTGTGTATATATTTATTTATATTTAGATTTCTTCATACATTCTTATATAGTTCTATATTGTGTATTGTGTATTTTGTTGTACAGTTATTTTATTTTCAACTTTAATTTATATATTTATCTTTATCTTATTCTTACCCTTCATTCTAATTTGTGTTGTACAGTTATTTCATTTTTAACCTTAATTTATATTCTATTCCTTCCTAGTTAAATTTACCCTTTTTAATTTTTCATATTTATTTCCTATCTTATTCATAGCCTTTTCCTTTTTTGTTCTCTTTAGGTCACGAGCAGTTGTCCAAGCATTTCACTACATATCGTACTGTGTATGACTGTGTACGTGACAAATAAAATTTGAATTTGAATTTGTTTACAGGAGGCACTCTTTATGGAATTGGCATGTTCATGTGCTGTATCATTTTGCAGTAGTCAGTCTTCGTATTTGTCAACTTACTGGAATTCTGCCAGTCAGGTAGAGGAAGCTCATGGGGTGAAGCTGTCATTGCAAAGACTGGAGGGGTCATGAGTAACTTGGGTCAGCTGTCAGCCAAATAACAGTGTTTCAATCCTTGACTGCCTCCCAGGGTGTACATCCCAGCGTGCACACTCCCATGCCAGGATACAGTGTAGCACAATGCTATGATGGCCATTGGTGGGATCTAGCCATCAGCCTGCTTTAGACCTCTCAACCCTACAACCCTAAGAAGCTCAAAGCCTTTGACACTGATAGCAGAAAATGGATAAAGACATGTGGTTGCATGGAGACAGCAAACAACGTCGCCCAAGTCTGAGCACAATTGAGAGAGGTCAAAATGTATTACTTTCATCTACCAAGATAAAAATTAACTATTGATCTCGAAAATGCCTGTAGTGATTCTATTCAGCTTAAAATCACAGTGTGATGAGACACACGTTTTTATTAGCGATTTCGGAACATTATGGTGTTCTTTCTGACATAATAACTAAAAGCTACTCTTCCAAGAGAATAAAAATGTAGTGGCGGTCTTACAAGCTGTGCGATATGAATCTGTTTAATATATATTATTGTAGCTATAGGGTCAAAACTTCTGTGTAATTCTACTTTTCTTCATCCCACAACTCACATATTATCACTGATATAAAATAACACACAGCACACTTGGTTAAAAGAACATGGGCCAAAAAGACACTTAAATCCCCCATAAGCTACAGTAGCAACCAGGCCTGACAGCAAGTTTTCGACTTAAAGCTGACGTGAAAGTGAATAGCTCTCACCCGAGCCCCTGGTTTGTCAAAACTATATTTGCTTTTAATCTTCTTATTGAGTCCAATGCCGGCCTTTTAAAGACCAATGGAAAAAATGTAAATCACATACAAATGAGGAGTAATTCTGATTTCCTCACTCCACTTGTCCCTCACTGACCATATCCAATTTTCTGAGTTATATTAGCAGGCCTGGTGAAGTGGTCAGCACACTAAAGGAGCTAATATCTGTCAGACCAGCTGCTCTGCCATTGCACACAGAAAACCTGATTCATACTTTGCTCTGTTACTCCATTTAAATAGACAGACTGGAGCTAATTTTAAATAAAGTCTAATTACTGACATGGTTTTGAAACGAATAGAAACATAAGCTGTGGCTACCATCTAGTAGCAATTATTCGGTGGCATTATTCATCTTAAATAGAGTGAAACAGACTGTAGTGCATTAATTTCCTTTTAACTTTCTTTGGACTAACATCAAAGTTCAGAGTTCATATAATATTTTTTTTTCTTTTAAACTTTGATGAAGTTAGGCTGTTCAAATTACGTGAATATCTTACTTCAGAAAGGACTGTTGGTAGTAATGAACCAATCTCCTGCCAAGTTGCACCAAAATTAAATACTGAACCAATTAAATGGGAATAATTCAAATCTATACGATTTATATGGCAGAATAAGAGTGTAACACAGATGGCTGATTAGGTATTTTTCATCACTAGTTCTTACTCATTATAGACAAAATGAAAGAACCAGATATCAGAAAGTTGAAGAAGACCAGGAAAAATAGTAACAGATGGGTTGCATATGATAAGAACAGCAGTGTATCATCATATAGCTTTGCATATGGCTGAGCGAACAGTCTTGTTTTTCTGAAACTAGAGTTTTAAGTTCCAGCGATGAAATTTTAAAAGAAAAAAATCATTCATTCGATGTTTGATAAATGTATATACAGTATTTTTTTTACATATCTTGTTTTATAATATGAACAATAAATATATAAATGGCTCGAAACACCACATTTGTCTGCAAAAGCTAAGATATGAAAGCGAATTCAAACACAACTGAACATTGTTTCACATTAAATTGTTCCATTTATTGTATGAGTTCATTTTTGTTCACTTTTTAATTTGTTCATTGAAATGTGTCTGTACCCCACTTTTTAGTATCAATTGTGACTGTAAAAAAATGCAATAACAAATATAATCTGCAATTAAATTGGAAGTGAGCAAGATATTATGGATTGCATAGCTTGTGGGTAAAGTGCAACATGTCTTTACAGCTGAAAGCTACAAGAAAAAGTACATAAATATTCTTAATAATTAAATAATAAGTAAAATAATAAAAAGCTTTAAAAAAAACTTGGAAGAGTCAAAAGTGACCTTTTTTTTTTTTTTTTGCAAAATGACAGTGTCCTGAACTTCCACCCACCTGTTTTTCTCTGAGACATGTTGGTTGTTTAGCTCACTGGAAAGAATGTGGGAGGTGTAAATGTTATCTTTTCCCCTCACACAGTGAAACCCTTGCACCTCAAAGGTTTTGGAAAGTTACAGACATACACAGAACAGATGCTCCATCAAAAATATTGATCACTGAAAACGTAGACGTAGACCTGCCATTTGATCCGAGCTGAGGAAGTGCTATAATGTATTTACAGTAATGTGTTATGTCTGGAGCTGATGTGGCTATTACCACCAGATCCTTCTTCCAGAGTGCTGAAAGACTGATATTTAAGGCATCCTCATCCTCCCCTGGATTCTCACCAACAAATGTTCTCGTTCACCTATCAAATTTTAATGAAGTTTTTACGTGTATCAATGTGACATAAGACATTATTATTTTGAAAAAGGAATTATATTTTTTTATTAGAAAAATGAAATGAGGTATGTTCTTTACCAAAGGTACAATCAGCTTTCTACAAAGGCTTAATCCTTCAAATTCTGAAATAAATACCACTGAATTTGTGACTTTGAAGCAGAATTAAGCTAATTTCACACATATACTGCAGCCCTAAATATTGTCCAAAGGAGGTGCATGTGAAAACTCTGTCATTTAAACGATACAAATAACTTTAGTTTGTATAGAACCTTTCAAAACACAAAGTTGCAAAGTGATTCACAACTTGAATAAATATACACATTCTGATCTGATAACGATTAGAGAAAAGCTGACCTATAAAAATGAGTTTTTCAGCAGTAGTTTAAATTGTCATTCATTTTCTGATTCTCCAATAAAAAGCCTGTACAATGTATGTTTGTCCCCATGTGAGAACAGAGCGGATAATTGGTGAATTCACAGAGAACACCTGGAAGTCTATCCACATGTCCTTCCTTCTGCAAGCTCTACACAGGCAGCACCATAACCGCACCATTTCCAAAAAGAGCATTTCCTGTTGTGTGCTGCATAACATAAAAGCCCCTTAGACAGGGCAACTTCTAAAAATGTCCCACCTGATTCTCCCAACACTTTATCGAGTTCATGTTTGGAAAAATGTGTTTTTCCCTACGGTCTCCCACGTTCAATGACCAACTATACAGCACAGCTGGAAGCTGACATGGTTTCGCCTCTATGGATGCAATCATAACACCTGTGTGGTGAGTGAATGTTTTTATAACTATAACTGTTAATTGTAAATGACCATAGTCTAAACATATTGATAATATTGAAACCAAAATGGGTGGAGGGCCGTGAGTGGTGAAGAGGTTTAAAATGAATGAACCAGAGGATATACTCGCATATCTATATTATTGCTAATATATATTTGTAATATATCTATATCATGGCTAAAGCACTTCTGGAAGGATGCAAACTGCATTTCGTTGCCTTGTACCTGTGACATGTGCAATGACAATAAAGTTGAATTCTATTCTATTCTAAATGTATTATTTTTGTCACAGCTTGATTATTCCAGTGTGACCTGTTCAAGTATCTCAGAATGAAGCTGCAAGATGTGCATTGCAATGTGCTTACAGAACTATTGTAAAAGATAGCCAGACTAGATTATCATGCATAACTGTTGAACAGAGATTGGCCTATACACTATTAGGTTTAATGAGTCACATACTAAAGACAAGAATGGTGAATGTATTCTATTAAAGACTGTTTTTACATTTTAGTCAACATAGTTATCAAGCACCAGCTGCAACAGAAAATAAATGTACATTGTCAAAAGTTAAGCAATATACAGAAAACAGTAATTTAATGAGTTATGAAACAGTTACCATCTTATGTTGTACATCAGAGTAATTTAGATATTAGAGCAGTTTAAATATTAAAACAGTAATCAAAATTAATAAGAACTTTAATTAAAATTGTTTGTCAGGGAATAGAGATGCATATGTGTCTTGTGACTATGAGAGCAAATTGATCTTGGAATTAAAATATACATGCATGTAAAATATAGAAATGTGTAATTTGGATATGCACCAACATAAATGGACAGAAATAGAAAAACAAATATAAAATTACAGTGGAGAATAAGCATTGTTTATTAGAATGTTTATTTATTGTATGAATGTCAGTTTCCTTCTTTTGATTCTCATTCTTTTATCTGGTCGTTTTTATGTTTATGTGTTAGACTGAGTGTGCAAGGACTGCATGAAGAGTAGCTAAGGCTCAGGCTGATGCTAATGAGGAACCTGATTAAACAAACGAACTACAGAGATGTCAGTTTAGACTGTACTGAGTATTAGTCCTGCAGCAGTGTTAAATTTATAAGCCGTAATCATCACTGTGAGGCAGCGATTGGGAGTCTTGAGAAAAGTGTTCACATGTAAGGCAATATCAGAATCAGTGTAGACATCGCTTTCCTAAATCTATAAAATGAAATATAAGAAATAAATACAACAAAGAATGTAAACTGACTGAACTGGTAATAGTATGCTGAAATAGTGAATGGTCAAAGTAAATTTGTTAAACTGCATTTGTATTATTCATCAAATTTTTTTCCCACTAGTCTTATTTTAACACAAACTGAGTCATCAGACTCCTGCATACCAGTTCTTAGCTTGACTGCACTTTCCCTCTCTTGCTCTCTTTCTCTCTTACACACACACACGCACGCACGCACGCACACACAGTGGAAAGTGACAAGAGACGGCTGAAGCGAAACAATATAAATCATGTTGATGACGTTTGCAATTAAACACAAACACACCAAAAAAAGCTGTTTGTGTAGCAACTCTGAAATATTTCCAAACTGCTGCTGCTTTGCTGTCAGCTTCCTCCATGCTACCTTCTAGCTGCCGTCTCCATGTGGCAAAGCAAACAGAGAAATGAATTAAACAGATTGGCCCACTGTTATTCATAACACAGATCTCCAGCTTTTCGAGCTGGGATTGGACTGAATTCCAATCCAAATGTCAAAATGGTTCATTCCTAATTCAGACAGACATTCAGACAAACTCATAGGATGAAAACTTACCAGTCTCACAGTAATAGCTGGTTTTAAATTAATTCCCATAGCTTATTACGTTAGTTTTCACTACTATCATTTTTTTGAAAAGAGGTGGTTATCTCCCCCCCCCCACTACTTTGAGATTTTAAAATGCTCCCCAGTGTCAAGACTGCCAAACTGAAGCAATAAGTATTGATGCAAAAAATAAACTGTGACCTCTGTCAAAAGGAAAGGTCAGAGTCCCAAATTCTCTGTCCCAAAAGGCGTCCTGTCAGCTGCTATCACAAACAGCATTAACCCAGCTTGGTGGCACTCCTGTGGAAATCCCACCAGCAATTTTCACCATCTAAATGAACTGTCATTCTCTTGTCATAGTTAACTCTAACTGATTCCCAGCCTCTAATCTCCTAAGCTGATATTCCAAAAGGACACAAAGATTAAAAAAAAAGAGAGAGGGAGAGAGAAAACTCGAGGAATGATTTCACATTTGGGTCATTTGACAGTCATTGTAGTTCATTTCTGAAGGTTTAAGGCTCATGGCAATAATATTATTCATCATTCTGTATAGTGTTTAATGGACATTTTGACATAATCTCCATTTACTGCGGATTTTAAATGTACGGCACAGTTAAGTGGTGGACACTGATGGCCATATTCCTTTGGTATTCAACTGCCATTCAATTTTAATGCACTGGTCATGTCTAGTGTGTTGCTTGTTACTAACTTGTTTAACAGTTAAAATGTCCAATTACACAGTTGGATGACCATTAAGACTACATAAGCATGCAACATGAATGAGCCATTGAAATTGGTTTTGCTGTGTGAAATAATCTTAAGTCCCAATAGCATTATGCAAATGATGATGAATATTTAGACAAAGAAAGTGATGCTGATTTTCTTATGACTTCGCCATATATAAGCTTTGCCTTTACTAAGCTAAAAACAGAATATATTAATTGTAAAGTTTGCTCTGCAGAAGTAGCTGCAGGCCAAAACAAAATCTTTCTTTGCTTTAAATATTTGCTGTCATGATCATCCATGTTCTTTGCCCCATCCCCTACACCCCTTCTGGTTGTTAGCCCATTTATAACAGTACACATGTGCGATTGATACATGTCTTGGAGACACAACCGCAGAATACTTGCATCAAAAGTGAGGGTCCTCTTCCCAGACTGCCAGTTTTGCTCTGCTGATGTTTTGCTTACACAAGCAGTCGCTCCCATTCTCATATGCCTGCATCAGTCATATGAGGGTAGTCTCTCTCTGGTGATGGCTCTGTAAATAATATCCTTTCACACAGGTAAACAACGTTCCACTCCCAGCACACGCTATATTATTTCTGCCTCAAAATATTTTTTTTTATTTAACAGTAATAGTCTCTTGTGACCCACGTCTGAGTCTGCATCTATGGGGAACCTTTAGTACAACACAGGGAGAGTATGAAAGTAAAGAAAAATCAAGTATTTTTATGAGCATATGCAGATGTGTTTTGCCAGTTCAAAGAAGTTGCTCAAAATGCGCAGGAGCTGAAGTTTCAACCTTGTTCTGTGTATTCCAGAATTTTTAAATCTTTGTTGGGGGAAAAAAATGTTTTAACCAAGTTAAAGGTAGAAGGAAAGCATTCGGTCAAAGTGCTCCTAACACCTGTAAGCACAGTAAATAGATATTGAAAGCATATAGTGGTATCTGGAGAAGGTAACGCCTGGTGTAAGAGCTGATAAGAAACTGTTACAAGTGCCATAAGTAAGGTTTTTACCACTCCACAGCACAAAATAATCTTAAAACATCTCTGGTGGCCTGATGGGGTTGGTGATCAATACCAGTGACACAATGATTGCCCTGCTGGGTGCTGAGATCTCTGGATTTTTCAGTCTATTCTTTGTTCAGAATAAACATCGGTTCGGCTGAACTTGCACTAGTAGACAATGCTACAAGTAATGTCTGTTTGATTTGTCAAACAGACATTAGCTTGTTAGCTTGTTAGCTTGTTTACATGGCCGTGATTGTAAAAGTGTAGCTTCTGTTTGTGTCAATTATGGTAAACTGTGACAGAGACTTGTTGACGCCACGTCTTGTCATTGATAAAGGCAGATAATTTATGATCACTTATTACCCATTTAATTAAGGCATGTTGTATTATCCCATTTATCATGGTTAATGTGCAACTCCCACCAAGGGCACAAGGCTGGATTTATTTATGCCATACTGAGGCTTGTTTAGAGCTGGTGTAATTCCTCTCACCTATCCTTTTATCAAATGACATTGCAACACTGATGTTTTTTGTCTAAGTTCTATTACGGAACGATACAAGTGTTCCTCGATTCTTCAAAAGGATCTCATTAAAGACATTTGATAAGTACCCCTCTCCCCAGGGTATATCAAGAAACTCATTAAATCCCAAGTTAAAATAAAGCCCCAAACATTCACTGTCACATTACCAGAGTCTGAGACATCCAAGGGCTGTTTGTATGTCTGGGGAGTGGCAAAAAGAAGCATCAGAGACGTGACACACAGTGTTTTGTGGGAGTGATTAGTGCTGCAATATGGGATTTAACAGTGTGAATACATACTTTGTACGAGGCACAGTCCACTCACCCTCCTTGACCTTCTCCAACAGAGGCGCTTGACTAAAACAAATGATGAGCATCTGCTTTGGAGTCAGTGTAGGTGACAGAGAGACACAAACTCATCAGGCATCCAGGATCAGTGGTATATTTTAACCCAGGATAAAATACCCTCAGCGCTTTTGGTGATCCAATAGATAGTAAAACAGTTTCCCTACAAGAATTTTGACCTTGGCTGGATGATTCCCTGCTTGCTACAGAAATGTCTGGGTGCACACAATGTAGGGCAAGACAAAAATGTTATCTATACCATATGAATAAATCTGGTGTATGTGTGTTTCTAAGTTTTGTGTTGTGCATAAGTATATATAAGTATGGTAATTTTCACAATAAAAGCCTAAAACATCATTGTGCCATAGTAAGATTAAAAGCTTGAATACTAAACATGTGAGGATGTGAAGTTAGTCTGAAACCAATTTTCCCATTGACATAGAAGCACTTTTAATTTATTTACCACAGTCAACTGCTGGCTATTCAACTACAACTTACAAATTGCTGTAAACACTTGTTACAAATAAGACATTAATTTCTTTTGGGTTGGTCAACATTCATAATAGACTGAAAATCTTTCCAAAGATAATGAAAGCTTTTTTCTGTATGAATATAGCCATAACTACATTTAAATGCTCTACTGCAGTCATTTATACATTGCGGTCAGTGAGGTGAAATAATTTTACCTGTTTTGTAAACTGCCAGTATAGTCAAATAGTGCTTAAGGTTGTTACAATGTAATGTCATGATTCGTTCAGTTATAATTACGCTATTTTAGTCATTTTAAGTATGATTTTTCCATTAAAAATGTAAAAACAAATTTCTTCTTATTAATTACTAAAGGTGTTGAAGCTTTTGAACGGCTGTGCTGAACCAGTTCTGCCATGTTTATAAAAAACAAAACTTTGCAGTATGTAAGTTTAAATCACAAAGGAAAAACAAGAATAATAGTTCTGACCTTTGAGTGCAATCTTTTAACTTGTCACAACCACCACAGAATATGGACTTAAATACCAAGTAACTATTGTAGCCTAAAGCTTTCCTCGTAAAACATAAATCACAGTTAGTTTGAACATAATATGCCTTAAGCAAAGTAACAAAATGATCATTACATCCAATTACATCCCACTTTATGAAAATGCTGGACTAGATAAACAAGACTGGCTTACTAATGATCACAGATGCCTGATTATGTTTTAAAAATCGTGGTGCAAACTTGGAAAGATACATAATTGGTGAGAGGTCTGGGGATCAGGAATCATCCTCCTGTACTCATCTAGCAGAGTTAAATTGAGAGTGAACATGAATGCATCAAGAAAACTATATCCGGTTAAGGACAGAAGCAAAGTATTAGAAGAATGGCTGTTTAATGCTTGAAAATAGTTCTAAAACATTATGTAGTCTAAAATGTTAGCAGCAAGAAGGTGATTCATTTTGAAGATCAAGCAAGGATGAAAAAAAAATAATGACTAAAATATTTTGGACAATTAAATCTGGTAGACAATGTCAAACCACAGGTTTTTTTATTTCTGTCTCCATGAACAAGGCCATCTGAAGAGTCTAACAAATGCAACACAGCAGCAAATGCTGGATATTTGAAATGGTCTCGCAAAATCCAATTAATAATCCTTATTTTCTAGTTTTCTGTTTTCTAGCACCATTATCTGTTAAGTTGAATGAATTCATCATCATAACATCAATAGGTAAGGGTGACGCTTTGAACAAAATGAATGCATTTGCTCCTTTTACTTCATGTCACATGGTCCTCTATATTTTTAGTGATTAATTAAATCTGCAGATTTAAAATAGTTCTTCCTGTCTGCAAACACAAGAGGTGGGCAACATTTCACAAATGAAAATACTAAGCACCACAACTGTAGATGACCACAGTGAACTATCTAAGTCCATTGGTTGGGATTAGAAAAATTAAAGTATTGAGCGTTTCTGAAACTTATTTTTATTCATGTCCAATACATAAAAAGAAAAAGGCTTTTAATCCAGCATGCAAACTATTGAATCAAACAATGTAGTATTCTCAAATTTAAAAACAATATTATCGTTTTAGTACAGATATGTTTGTTACCATTACACATTTTTATATGAAAAAGCCAGGCTCAATTGTTTCTAACAGACAATCCCACTACAGTGGCCTCGTAGCTCGCACTCCATCTGCCATGACGTATTTGCTTTGTGATGTTTGAGAAGAGCGAGACGTGAATGTGAATCAAATACACATCATCACAAAACACCTGCTTCATAATTCACCATTGATGGTGCATTCTGTGGCTTAGTTCAAGTCTACTGTATTTTTAAAAGAACTCGGAGACTTAGGGACAGAGACTTGAAGCAATAGATAATGAGGATTAGACATATGTAATTATAATTGTCTTGCTACGTTGGGTGAGCATATTCATGAATACCAAAATTCCTCAACAAAGGAGTTATTCTGTCAGGCCAGAGGTACCAAAGAGCTATTGTATGTGTCTTTTGACCTGTTTTAAGCTACAGGATAAGAAGTTCCAGATAAAAAGTTCACTAGTCTAACAGACAGAAAATACAATTTAGCAGGTTAAATACAATTTGATCCAACTATACTCAAGAAAGACAAACAGGATAAGAATTTGTTTATCTCCTGTTTATATACTGTAACATACAGTGCATTCAGTTGATTGATAGGAGTCATTAACAGTCTTAAGGCTAAACAATTAGTTAAGGGCTTTTAGAAAAGAAGGTCAAATGTCAGTTAACTTAGTGGAAAAACATCAGTCTTTCTTTTTTCATTGACCCACTTTAATATAGCATTCATGTTTTTTATGGTAAGAAAAAGAGATGGCAGAGGGACTCCCAAGTAAAACTGAGGGGAAAAGTACTAAGGCAAAATATTCTAAGCAGTACAGTATAATACTCTAAAAAGACTAAATATTTTCAGTATGTAAAAACAAATGTTGGACGATTTTTTTTCTCCCATGGGAGAGTGACCTTGGAGAGAAGATCAAATTGTCTCAAGTGAAAGTCACTAACAGGTGGCAAAACCATGAATATTTGTTACAGTAAATGAAGTTATCCATAAGTCAATCCAGTATTCAGATTCTCAGCTCAACCAAGATCCTCTTATTTCTGCATACCTCAACTCAACTCTATACCTTTTCCATCCACTGTAGCCCATGCATTTAAATAGGATATTTAACTGAACTGCACCAGCATTTTGGTATATATGATGGTCACTTGTACAATTCTGGAAAGTCGACCTCACAGTTTGAGCCCTGGGATATAACATTTTAATTTATTTATGCCTTATTCCAAATCCATATCAAGTGTCAGTGAATACTGTATCTCTTATGGGGTGGAAAAAATATGTTGAAACTAAAGTTGCTAAGAGTGAAAATCTGCTGTATTAGCAGTCTCTGAGTCATTTAAGACTTTGAATGCTTTCAATGGGCTTTGATTTGAATTCCATGTCATTTAATTGCTGATCATCATCTTTAAAATGTCTTGTAGCACATGTATATTTAAAATACACAGCATGTGCATTGGAAACCACAGTATTAATGCGTAGCAGACTTGGAAACAAATTACTTTCCTGTTGTTCCTGTGGGCTGCAAAACTCCCTCAGGGTTTGAGGCCATGCCCTTCAGTTGTCTGGTGGAAAAACCTGGACACAGTTTGACAGCTGTAGGAAAAAATATATACAACTCACAGACACCGCAGAGCCATGACTGAGCAAGAGAAATTACTTTTTGCCAACATCCAGCCTGAACAAAGTCAGAATACAGTTTCATTTTGGTACACATTTAGGAATTTTAGATTGTGTGAATTTAGCAAATGCCAGACTTCATATGTTATTGCCAGTAGTTTAGCTTTAATATCAGATATTAGCATTATTGTTCACATTTTTAGGTGTAAGAGTGACAAAACTGTCATTTTTTTTATCATCATAAATTTGGACAGGTTTTATAGTCTTACAGTTCTGCACCTTAATACAGAAAGTATTAATCTTAAATGGACATTTGTAAAGGTTACTAGGCTTTTGTGAATTCCTGGATGATTACTAGTTGCTGCACAAGAGGGCATGACTAATACCAATATCCCTGCAAAGATAGCCTCTTAAACCTAATGAGCTTTGAAGCCAGAGGCTTGACCAATCAGTAATGTATGTGAAGTCATTTAGATGGAAACTAAAAGCTTTGAACTTAGAACTTGATCTGTGTCCCCTGAATCTGGTGTCATGAAAATATCTACATAAAAATAAAATGTGTTATTGATGGAAAGTTAAGCGTGACTCGGGAAATTAATGGTCTCCATTTGACACCAATTTATGAGGCACAATATCTCACTAGATACTTATAAACACCTAAAAAATAAATAAACAAGAAGGACAAGTCAGCAAGCAGTGAATGTAACAAAATCTGCATTTAACTAAATAGTATTGATGACTTTGTCCAGACCATTTAGTTGTGTCAGCACACTGTTGCAGATCACTTGCACTGGAGGACCCAAATGAAATACAGGAATTTTAAAGGTTACTTGAAGATTTACTTTGATATTGTTTTATTACTTCTGCTTAATTTTTTTCTTACACATACAATATGTTCAAATAAAAACATCACATTTGACAAATCACTTCCATTTTGGTCGTCATACACTAATGATGTTCTTAATGTATTGCAATAATGTGAAAGAAAGCTTTGGCAAAAGTTCAGTCAAGAAAAAAATATTTTATTTCACATTATCAGTCTTAATTCTTGTTTGGGTAAATTGTTTTTTCCCACTGTTTCTTATTTTCTTTGCCTTCTTTACTTTCCCAATCTGTTCACTTCTTTAAGACCTCTGACTAGTGATTGTTTTCTCTGCTTTTGGATGCTTTTCTTTAAATAGCATTGAAATTCTATTTGGAGTTACTGGTTTACTGCTGTGCAACCCACCAACTCTTCATTACCATCATATCATCCAAAGTGCCCAGGTAGATTCAGTTGAAAATTTCCATTAACCACCCGCTGTGTTTACTTTACTATCACGAGCATTTAAATTTGAGGAAGGGGGGTGGGGGGGGGGAAGGTGTTCCTATCCCATCTTTTTTAATAAAGATTCATCACACTGATATTTGGTGATTGCCAAAGGTTTTCCTTGTTGCTAACCTCAATTATACATCAAACATTAGAAAGATTAGAAATTAAATGGGGGGCTTAAATGCTGCTACAGTGTATTACACACCAGCATTGACACATGTTTTAAGATGTGGTAGTTGTGATTTGAAAGGACTAGAATTATAGTTGTGGCCAGGCCGGCCTCTGGCATGCTGTACAAGATCAAACCAGTCATTGTGCACAAATGAGAATAGCAATCCTTTGCTTCTCAATATGTGGCCAAGTAAAAGAAACTCTGAGGCGTGCAGGTCTCTATGCCCTCTCACTGGCCTGCTTAATGCTTAATCAGCCACCCAGTGTGACAAACTCAACTAAAACAGAAGCTGTCACACTGAGCTGTAAAGTGTTGGCCCGACTGTGTCAAGTCTGTGGAGGATATTTCATAAAGAACTCCTGCTGGACACTGACAACCTTATCACACGAACTTTAAGCCAAGGTTTGCAACAAGGTTCACGTTTTGTAACTGTGTAGGCATTTCATATCCTTATCTTGGTTTTAGATTTCAGTTATGCAAGTGCGCTGTAACCGATGAGTACGACCAGCACATTGTTGACATGTCATCATCCACAGAAAGCGATCTTTAGGTCCATAATTTGTTGGACAAAGACATCATTTTTTTGTATAACAGCATACTGGATTTTAAATAAAACAACCAATATGTGATTGAAGTGCAGACTCTCTCTCTGAGAGATTTTCATTGATGGCCTCCTTTGGTTTCACTGACATCTTTTTCGACCTCACATTTAAGATTACAGTGAAAAGCTATAAAATAGAAATTCAACACCTCGAATCAACTTCACATATTATGTCTGCTTCATTTTTTTTCTCAAATAACAAGGGACCATTCCTCACCTGGCCATCAAACTGCTTGTCAGTCAGTTGTCAGTCATTTTTGAGCCTGAGGCACTATGTATGAAAATGAATGTAATTCCTAAACAGTTAATGCAAAAGTTGTGTGAAACCCTTTGACTTAAAGATGAAAAAAGGACTTTAATATATATGTATATAAAATTCAGTGTGGTGTTGTACAGAGGCAAAAATACAAGAAATTATGGACCTAATTATTATTATCACATTATACCTACAAACACGCTAATAAGCTTCTATAACCGATGAATAAACAAAAATATTGATTAGCCTTTTGATAGATAATATTGAAATGAAAATGTTGCGTCCTATTGTTCTGCATGCTAGTGAAGCTCATTTTCCTTTTACAGTCCTGACAACCCATATGGAAAAGAAATAGAAAAAAACTTCATATAGTGAATCATATAAGGCTTATATGATTTACTCATTACTTTCTCATTGCTTTCATATATTTTTTAGGAAGTATCCAAAACATACAAGCTCCAGTTATATAATTATTCAAGGGATCTTATATTGGTTTTCACTCTTGTATGCTTTTAATACAAGTTTCACATAAGACAGATACAAACCTTATAAGATTTGTATATATATCTTTTCGATATGGGAAGAGTCTGCAATTGGTCTTGAAGTCTAAACCCTCAAAAAAATAAAAATAAAAAGATTGATCATATATCTGCTTTTTGGGCTAGACCGTTGCTCTCGGGTTTCACAAATTTAGGTGTGAAAGCATCCTGACTTCACTCCTTCTTTTATTGAATAACCTCTCTGGCTGAAGGACGATTTATATAGGAGACAACACATTTGGAATGAAAGATGGTGTTCTTTTAACTAGAGTTTCTTTTTTTTAAACACCCCAACCCTTTTTGCAATGAAATGTGTTGGGCCAGCTTGAGCCATCAGGTTGCGCTTGTGTCCATTAACAGGAACATCGCAGCTCTGCTAGTGCAATCCTCCACCTCAGTCTGAAGCAAAAGAAAACATGAGAAAAACGCCTTACACAGAAACAGATCACCGACAATAGATGTAATAGAGTGTATCCATGGCTGGCAAGAGAAGCCCACCTAAGAGCAAGGGATTTACGCAAGCACAACAGTAACATATTCAAAGGGAAGATGACCAGTCAACACAATTTAGCTAGCTCTAGCAATCTTGAATTGCAAGGGCAAAGGTAAATAATTTCAGCGAGTATTAGAGAAACCAGGCTAAAGTTCACCAGCACTGATCTGAACTTCTTTTTTTTTTCTCAAAGATGCCTCACGTTTAGGATGATTCGCTTTTCCTCTATTATTCATTTCCTCCCATCGAAGCAGAACTTTTGTCTTGTAGATCACAGTTATAACTTTTGAGGGCTGCCATAAATATGTGTACAAGTGGTAAAAAACAAAACAAAACAACCAGTCTTCTTTTAGATGAACCAAACAGGTCATGGTTACATTTAGTGCATTAAGGGCAATGAGGCAGCATAAGCATAAGCAGTCCTAAGAGGTCATGTGCAACATGTTACTAGACTCCAAGGACAAATTTACATCTTCTGCTAGGAAACGAGTGATATTTTTTTTTTGTTTTGTTATAAAAACCAAAACTGAATAATAACAGTCAAAAATCAAGTATAGTATTTTTCTTCTTTTCTGGAAAAAAATATAATATTTCCAAAAAGAAGCTTTATTCTTTTTTCTGTCATTAAAAATAGATTATAGCAGGATTGTTTGTCCTTAGCCATATGATGGTTCACTGTTTTCTACCTTGTTCAGCGTGTGATTCTAGATTCGAGGACACCTTTCAATGAACACTTTTCTACCTAGGTGTTACAGATCTTTTTGTTCACTGTGCTCAAAGGAGCAGTCAATGCTCTCACTCATTTAATTATGGCTATGTGATGTACTGGCTAAAAGCTATACCTCACCTGGCTTCCCTAATCTGATGACAAATAAGGGTGACATCCATCTCACCATGTCAGAAATAGTAATGACCACAGTTTCTCTTCTCTCTTTGGTCTATATTGATGCAAGACAGCCATTCGGCATCAACTCCCGTTCATCCTTCCTTTACTTTTACCATTTATCACAGTAACTCCCAACAGATGAGATCGTTTAACACTGGGCACGAATGTTGATGTGCACTCTCTCCTTCTCTTAAAGAAGAGCCTCTGTGATTTCAAGTTCAGAGCATGGCTTCAAAGGAATTTGTCACTGGGATGGACATTTTAATTGGATCATTAACTTTTGGAAAGACTCCTTCAGATAACTTGATGAGTCAGTTTTTCTGCTCTAACCAAAGCTCAAACACAGTCTTTTACACACACATCTGACAACATCTTCATATGCACTATTTCCACCTATTACAAGGGACTCTACTCACAAGAGTATTACATTGTGCCCCTGTTTCTGCCCGTCTGGTTCAGTAGAAAGGTCAAAAAAGATTGGTGTAGATTTTTGTGAAGCCATAAAACCCTTAATAGATTAAAAATTTGCTGTGGAGCTTAATATTTAAACATGTATGCATATGTGCAAAGTAGATTTGTTTGCACTTATAAAGATAAAAATTAAATATGGGCATATTTGTTTTTTATTTCAGAAGGCCTGTTGCCTTTTCATAGTATTCACAAGAGGTGTAAAGTTAAGAACTGCCAAGAAAATGTTTGTCTTTGCATGTCTGTGATCAGTGGAGATGAAAACAAAATTCTGAGCATGCAGATTCACTTTTATGTCTCGATATTTGCCACAATATTACTCAAAAATGTGTTGATTGCAAATCAGTCCAAGTGAATGTGAGACAGAACACAACCTATGCTCTTGGACTTTAAAACACTGCCACACTACAAGCAATACAAACAGGGAAGGAGAGTAGTAGAGAGATTTCCAATTCTCAAAACCTATTGAAAATTACTCTTGCTAGACAGATGAGGTGAGAATGAAAATAGAAACATACAATGGAGGGAAGACTTTCTTTTTACCCCCTTTGCCTGTCATCAGTAATCACTGAGGCAGGCAGGAGAGAGTAATCTCAGAGAGGGTTCAACAATTCTGCCCATCCTGAGATTACATTATTTTCCCAAATTGCAAGTGAAGCCTCTCAATCCACTAGCCAATGAATCAACAGTGTAGGTAGGGAGCAGAGAGCTGTGTATGGCGTGTCATCGAAGACAAGGTGTGTGTGAGACATTCCATTAAGGAAAGAACAACTGGGAATACTCTGTGTGAAACATAAAGGCAAAGCAGTGCAATGGCAGCAGAAAATTATTTCTTAGAACCACACTGCAAAGGTTCCCGGGAGCAATCCTCATCTCTTAGAAATGAATGCATGATGTAAAACGTGTTAATAAATATTTTTGAGCATTGTTGCGAAATATAACACTTTAAATGTGTATGAAAATCCATAAATACACAAATGTATAGAAAAAAGGACTTGATGTTCCTAAAAGTATTACCAAACAATTTCATCATGGCAGACCATTATTTCTGATTTGATATGAACCAAGAACAGAAAAGGTACAAAGGTTGTTCTTGCCATTTTCAATTTCATACATTTTTAGTCCATGTGTATTTATTTACTCAAGGATGATTTGCTTACCATGTAAATCTCACAAGTAATCATGAGATATGTGCTGGATGAGTGTGCAGCTCTGGGTTTAAATGTTTTGATTAAAAATGTAATTACAAGTGCCTCATTCTTTTGTAGTGTGCTATTTGAATGGACTGTGTAACGTTAACTGCATAACTGAGCTGTTTTGTTCATATCCAGAAAGTAAATGTGTAAATAGAATCAAGCACCCCCCCCCCCCCCCCCCCCCCGACACACAAATGTATTACAATGCAATGCAGAGTCAAGGTGTTCCTTAACCTCTTAAGCCCCAAGGGGGGGGGGGGGGGGACTGGAGCAGAAAATGTAAGTAGATTTTATCCTTGCCTAATTATTATTTTTTAATTTTTAGCATATAACCCTTTGAAAAATATGCCTCAGATCACATTTGGTTCCAGAAATTCAGTAACCAACGTATAAACATCGTCTGTGCAAAGATTTATGTTTCTAAAGTGAAACAGTGAAAAATTACAGCCCTATCGTTGTACAAAAATGTCCAATTTTGGCACACGATTGGACACCATGCCAGCTGATTTTTTTAGGTATTAAAGAGCAGAAATTAATAAATTTTATTAACAGGCCTAAACATGCTTTTTTTTTAAAATATATTTTTTAAAAGAATTAACCATACATTTACATGACAATGGCCCTTTGGCCTCTGGCCCTTTAAACTCCGAGGGGCTGTAACTTTGGTTTCTTTTGGTCAATTTGCGTGATTGACACCTCTTTTTAATCGTTTGAGCCAATAGATTCGCAGTAACGATGCCACGTTCATCACTTCAACCAATCAGATCTTTAGTGAAGGTTACAAATGATCTTCTTATGGCCTCTGACAG
The DNA here is from genome assembly GCF_964374335.1 of Astatotilapia calliptera. Taxonomy (NCBI): domain Eukaryota; kingdom Metazoa; phylum Chordata; class Actinopteri; order Cichliformes; family Cichlidae; genus Astatotilapia; species Astatotilapia calliptera. The sequence continues at coordinate 10,162,758 of NC_137426.1, read as the reverse complement.
TGGACTCATCTCTGTGCTTGTCCTGCTAGACCTCAGTGCAGCGTTCAATACTGTTGACCATAATATCCTATTAGAGCAATTAGAACATTCTGTAGGTATTACAGGTACTGCACTGCAGTGGTTTGTATCATATCTATCTAATAGACTCCAATTTGTTCATGTAAAGGGAGAGTCTTTTTCAGACGCTGAGGTTAATTATGAAGTTCCACAGGGTTCAGTGCTAGGACCAATTCTGTTTACATTATACATGCTTCCCTTAGGGAGTATCATCAGAAGACATAGTATACAGTTTCACTGCTATGCTGATGACACCCAACTCAACTCAGTTTTACCTGAATTATTGTATTCGGCCCTGAAAACCTTAGAAATATGGTATCTAAGCAGATTCTTACTCTGGATGGCATTACCTTGGCCTCCAGTAACACTGTGAGGAACCTTGGAGTCATTTTTGACCAGGACATGTCCTTCAACGCACATATTAAACAAATATGTAAGACTGCTTTCTTCCATTTGCACAACATGGCCAAAATAACATCTCTGATGGACAGAGTCTCCCACCCCATGCATGTAAATGTTGATGAACTGCAGAGCTCCTTCAGTGGCAGACTGCTGCATCCTAGATGCACGAAGGAGCGTTTCCGCAGGTCCTTCCTCCCTGCAGCTGTCAGACTGTACAATCAGAACTGCTCCCAACAAACATAGATGTTTACATCAATGCTGTAACTGCAATAAGTTAATTAACCGATTCGCACTACAACCTGGTTTGCCTCTTATCTGTAGTTATTTTTATTTAATTTAATAACTGTACAATACTCTCTGTATATAGTAACCATTGTCCTTAATGTAATATGTCTTTTTGGCTGCTGTTACAACCAAATTTCCCCTTGTGGGACAATTAAAGGATTATTCTATTCTATTCTATTCTAACATCTCTAAAATTAGAAATATCCTGTCTCAGAGTGATGCTGAACAACTAGTTCATGCATTTATTACTTCCAGGCTGGGCTACTTTAATTCATTATTATCAGGAAGTCCTAAAAACTCACAGAAAAGCCTTCAGTTAATCCAAAATGCTGGAGGAAGAGTCCTGACAGGGACTAGAAAGAGAGAGCATATTTCTCCTGTTTTGGCTTCCCTTCATTGGCTTCCTGTTAAATCCAGAATTGAATTCAAAATCCTGCTCCTCACATACAAGGTCTTAAATAATCAGGCCCCATCTTATCTTAATGACCTTGTAGTGCCATTAGAGCACTTCACTCTTGCACTGCAGGCTTACTTGTTGTTCCTAGAGTATTTAAAGTAGAATGGGAGGGAGAGCCTTCAGTTTTCAGGCCCCTCTTCTGTGGAACCAACTTCCAGTTTGGATTCGGGAGACAGACACTATCTCTACTTTTAAGATTAGGCTTAAAACTTTCCTCTTTGCTAAAGTATATAGTTAGGGCTGGATCAGGTGACCCTGAATCCTCCCATAGTTATGCTGCAATAGCCATAAGCTGTTGGGGGCATCCCATGAGGCACTGAGTTTTTCCTTTTCAGTCACCTTTTTCACTCACTATGTGTTAATAGACCTCTCTGCATTGAATCATACTTGTCATTAATCTCTGTCTCTCTTCCACAGCATATCTTCTATCCTGTCTTCCTTCTCTCACCCCAACCAGTCGCAGCAGATGGCCCCGCCCCTCCCTGAGCTTGGTTCTGCTGGAGGTTTATTCCTGTTTGAAGGGAGTTTTTCTTTCCCACTGTCGCCAAAGTGCTTGCTCATAGGGGGTCATATGATTGCTGGGTTTTTCTCTGTATGTGTTATTGTAGGGTCTACCTTACGATATAAAGCGCTTTGAGGTGACTGTTTTTGTGATTTGGCACTATATAAATAAAATAGGATTGGATTGAATTGAATAGTTGAGCCTGCAGCTACTGTGGCTAATCCCAGTAGTTGTTGGATGTGTCGATGCAACGTGCAGTTACATTTCCCGGAAGGTGCATGTCAAGTTACAACGTAGGTTATGTCCTAGGGTTTCAGAAGAAGCTGTGGTTCCTACTGAGCAATGTCAAGGTCAATGTGCCCTCAGCTTTAACATCATTCTGGGTGCTTCACTACCTTTGTTTTAGCATGCTTTGTGCTTGTTAACAGTGTTGGGACGGTTAGTTTAAAATGTATTCCACTACTGATTACAGAATAGATGGCCCAAAATGTATTTTGTAATGTATTCTGAATACTTTGGATTACTTGATATATTATCATGCTTCTTACAACAACACGAATGTACTGTTGCGGTGTGATTTATTACCATTACTGAACGCAACTCACCACCAAGCTAACATTGTTAGCTGGTGTTAGCTGAGGTTAGTTCATAGACCGCAGACTGTTAGACTTGATGGATAGCATTAACAGCCTGCTAGCTGCAAATAATCATGTGAAGTTCTGAAAGAAATACCAACTTAATTTTTAAATCTCAAACTAAAATTTGTAACAGTACGGTGGACATTAGGTAAGGCTGCACATTTTGATATTGTATAGAAAACTATTTCTGTATGTTTTTCTTTCTGTGTGCGTTCAGAAATGCACATGATTATTTGCAGCTAGCAGGTTGTAATGCAGCCTTCATTAATAGTAATAAATCACACAGCAATACTACATCAAAGATACTGAAGTGGCACATAACCTAGGTAGCTACCACATTGTGTGACTGATGCCACTAACATTAACAGGACGCTTACACTGAAGCCTCCTATTTAGGGAAAGCCTAACATATGAAACAGGAAAACACCACCATCAAATCCATTTATTTGAACAAAGTAACTGTATTCTAATTATCACCTATTTAAGTGGTAACTGTAATGGAATGCAGTTACTCACATTTTGTATTTTAAATATGTCACACCAGTACATGTATTCCGTTACTCTCCAAAACTGTTAAGAGTCTGTGGTGTGTTAGCAATATAACGCAATTGTTTGTGTCCTGGATTCAGTTTTCACTTTAAAATCACACTCTTGACCTTTTGTGCAATTAAAGTATAAGTAAATGTTCATATATCCACTCCTTAAAGTTGCACCATTATTACCACTATTTTCTTCCTACTTGGAGATGCTGAAGAACCTTTTTAATGCAAGTACTGTAAGCAGCATAATTGTAACTATAATGTGATTAATTAATGAAAATGGTATAATGCATTACATTACTGCATTATTAGTGCGTGACTACAGTAAAGCATTACTTTGTAATGTGTAACACTGGTCAAAGATCTTGATGGGTTGGCCTGAAGTAACAAGAGAGAAGGTATTGGTGGGATTTCTCACCAGTAACAGGTATAAAGAATACTATATTGTCAAAGGTGGAAACGGATATCTCCAAAGGGCAAAATGATATTAGTATGTTAGAAAATTGAACTCAAACTACATGTTTTTTCTTGTCAGCATTCTTTTTTTTTCCCAACAAATCATGACACCACAGATAGATTTTTAAGCTAGCTGTTAGATGAGAAGAAAATAATGGTAATTTGACACCCATTACAGACTATGTCTCTGATTAGAACTGTTTGATTCTGTGGTTCTCACATTTCAAAACAAGGCTAATGACTGTAATTTTGTTCCATAGTGTCCTCTATGCACAAGTGTACCTCACCAGCCACCAGACACATAGATAAAAAGGGATCAATGCATTTTTTTTAAGATAGAGGGAATGATGAATGGATCTAGTTTGTATTTCTGAATGATCAAATGGATCCTAACTGATGAAAAGGCACGTTGTGAAGACATGAAATACAATAGAGACTTAGAATGACACAAGAAGAATATTTGTGTAGCACAGTAATGCTTTGTCCTCTATTCTATTTTAAAGAATCCATATCAGTTTAGTTCCCTTGGGGACAACAGATTTAAACCAGCATGTTTGGATGCCAAGTCAATAAGTCTGAACTACCAAGCAAAACAATCTACAGTGATATTGACTCTGAAATTCTGTGGCACCTTTCTTAATCTCTAGAGCAAATCCTTAAAGACCCTTGGTTGTGATAGATTTTAAAAACAATGATCACTATTTTTTTCAACATTTCCTACTGTAACAAGGAGCTTTTTGATAATGATAATTAAGTCCTACATTTGTCAACACTACTAACATAATTCATAACTAATTGTCTGAACAAGCAAATTCATACTGGACAAAAGACATGTCAATTATGTTGTTTTTCATATTCTTCTTCATATTCTTGTTTCAAATGCACAGTGGTGATAGAGTCCATGTGAAGAAGAACAGTAAAATCATTTTGTCTATTCCACAGAAAGAAAAAACAAACACTGTGCATGTATAACCTCAGGCTATTTTAAGAGATAAAATGCAATTTTAATATGTTTGCCATTCTCCCTGTTCATTATTGGTGTTTCTTAGGAATATGAAAACGACTGTCCTAATTCAGTAAAACATATCTCAAGGCAAAATTACTGGAAAATAAGCAAACATATTGCCTGGATGTGATAATACCAATTAAATTTAGCAAATGTTTTAGTCCCTGGATACAGGCAACTTTATGATGACACAGTAGGAGTGACACTGTTATGAAACTTAGGATTTTTTATTGGTAAATGATTCTGTTAATGGGGTCTGCTATCTGATAATAATGTAAGAATTAAATAAAAAATATGCAATTAAATGATAATTAAAAAGAAAACATACAAATAATAGTAGGTACCTGACTATATCCCTGACTATATCAATATCTATCTGTGAGGCCAAATCCTAATGATTGTTTGGACTTTAAATGTTAGAAGTGTTGTATCATGCTCACCCCAAGTTCCTGTTGGCAGTCAAAAGTGTGTCATATTTACTATATTGGGAGATTTATTGAACTAAAATAATAATCTTTAGTAAGATAAATGTTTAAATGTTGTCTAGATTAGAACACTGGTGATTTTTTATCATTAAGTATTTGTAAGTTGTAGGTACTTGACCTTTATTTAGTCAGGTTAGCTACTGTTTATCTCTATAGGTTTACAGTGGCTTGCAAAAGTATTCGGCCCCCTTGAACTTTTCCACATTTTGTCACATTACAGCCACAAACATGAATCAATTTTATTGGAAGTCCACGTGAAAGACCAATACAAAGTGGTGTACATGTGAGAAGTGGAACGAAAATCATAAATGATTCCAAACATTTTTTTTAGAAATAAATAACTGAAAAGTGGGGTGTGCGTAATTATTCAGCCCCCTTGAGTCAATACTTTGTAGAACCACCTTTTGCTGCAATTACAGCTGCCAGTCTTTTAGGGTTTGTCTCTACCAGCTTTGCACATGTAGAGACTGAAATCTTTGCCCATTCTTCTTTGCAAAACATCTCCAGCTCAGTCAGATTAGATGGACAGCGTTTGTGAACAGCAGTTTTCAGATCTTGCCACAGATTCTCGATTGGATTTAGATCTGGACTTTGACTGGGCCATTCTAACACATGGATATGTTTTGTTTTAAACCATTCCATTGTTGCCCTGGCTTCATGTTTAGGGTCGTTGTCCTGCTGGAAGGTGAACCTCCGCCCCAGTCTCAAGTCTTTTGCAGACTCCAAGAGGTTTTCTTCCAAGGTTGCCCTGTATTTGGCTCCATCCATCTTCCCATCAACTCTGACCAGCTTCCCTGTCCCTGCTGAAGAGAAGCACCCCCAGAGCATGATGCTGCCACCACCATATTTGACAGTGGGGATGGTGTGTTCAGAGTGATGTGCAGTGTTAGTTTTACGCCACACATAGCGTTTTGCATTTTGGCCAAAAAGTTCCACTTTGGTCTCATCTGACCAGAGCAGCTTCCTCCACAGGTTTGCTGTGTCCCCCACATGGCTTGTGGCAAACTGCAAACTTCTTATGGTTTTCTGTTAACAATGGCTTTCTTCTTGCCACTCTTCCATAAAGGCCAACTTTGTACAGTGCAAGACTAATAGTTGTCCTATGGACAGATTCCCCCACCTGAGCTGTAGATCTCTGCAGCTCGTCCAGAGTCACCATGCGCCTCTTGGCTGCATTTCTGATCAGCGCTCTCCTTGTTCAGCCTGTGAGTTTAGGTGGACGGCCTTATCTTGGTAGGTTTACAGTTGTGCCATACTCCTTCCATTTCTGAACAGTACGATTCGCTTGAACAGTGCTCCGTGGGATGTTCAAGGCTTGGGAAATCTTTTTGTAGCCTAAGCCTGCTTTAAATTTCTCAATAACGTTATCCCTGACCTGTCTGGTGTGTTCTTTGAACTTCATGGTGTTGTTGCTCCCAATATTCTCTTAGACAACCTCTGAGGCCGTCACAGAGCAGCTGTATTTGTACTGACATTAGATTACACACAGGTGCACTCTATTTAGTCATTAGCACCCATCAAGTAAATTTCTAAGGGCAACTGACTGCACGCAGACCAAAGGTGGCTGAATAATTACGCACACCCCACTTTGCAGTTATTTATTTGTAAAAAATGTTTGGAATCATGTATGATTTTCGTTCCACTTCTCACTGTGTGCACCACTTTGTATTGGTCTTTCACGTGGAATTGCAATAAAATTGATTCATGTTTGTGGCTGTAATGTGGCAAAATGTGGAAAAGTTCAATACTTTTGCAAGCCACTGTATATAAGAATTTCAGAAAGTGATGTACTGTTGTTTATGTAGTACCTTGCACCTCAATAAGTCTTTAAAGTACATTTCATACACGCTAAAGACAGATGTCAGGTAAATCAGCGTTCCCCAACCCCCGACTGTTACCCCGGACCAGTAACAGTCCGTGAGTCGTTTGGTACCGGGCCGAGAGAGTTGAGGCTCGGGTGCGAAATTTATGGTTTTCAGGGGTTTTATCATTAACTCTTGGTCTTTTCCCGTGTTGTAGTTGTGTGTCTTATTTTGAAAGAAATATTTGCGTGATACCATAGCGACCAGAGAGCATTAAGGGGCAGAGAGGAGGATGTTACTCTCAATGTTGTTGGCGCATTTCAGGAGAACGCTGCTAATAAACTCACACAATTACACAGTGAATTCGCATTTATTATTATGTTTGCAAAATACCACAGTTTTTGTCTTGGTCATATCATTTTATTTTGTTGTATTTATCCACGACACCTTAAAGGCCGGTCTGTGAAAATACTGTCTGACATTAAACCGGCCCGTGGCCCAAAAAAGGTTGCGGACTGCTGAGGTAAATGCCAGAAAAATGATATGGTATGGTATCCCACCTGATGGCATAATCTACACAATGTCCAAAAAACAAAGAAATTACAAACTAATACTAAGTAATTTAATCATAACAATCTTTAATTTGTCCAAAAAGCTCGTATTCATGAACTCATTTCGTACCTGCATACTTTAATTTAACAAGTGCACATTTTGTGGTGTATTGTGTATTTCTAGTAACTAATGATTACACTATACTCTTACTGTATTATTCAAAATATTTTTCAAAGATTTTTGAAAGAACTGTATTAATAGAACAGAAAAATGAAAACTGACAAATTTAGTTCATAACAACAATACAAACAACACCAAAGGTAATTATCTGTCCGGTCTTGAACCCTTCTGCTGGCCCATTTCTACAGCGGGTATAGACATCTGGAAAAAATGGGCATTTCAATGACCTTCATAGTAATTGGAGTTCAGCATCAAGTAAATGGTCTGAGAAGTGGTGATCCTGTCTTAATGCGTAACTGACCACAATAAGTCACACTGATTGCATTTTAATGCTGTGTGGCAAAAACAACAACGTTAATGGTCCGGTGTTGGCACGGTATGCCAAATGGTGACAGAGACTTATATGAGCCACTGTGGAGACAAGTCAATCAGTGCGAGGCTGGTGCCAAGTACTTGTTGTCGCTTTGTGTCTCTGCTGGAGGAAGGGGTCACACTCATCATGCTTTCCACTAATACATCCTGTCCCTCACATCCCCTAATACCTGGCACCTTGACCATGTCAGCTGATCAGCACCTGTGACTCATCCATTGCATATGTTGCACAAACACCAGCTGCCTCATTTGAATTTTTTTTGAAGTGAAATAATTGCTTCGCTGGACATTGTGTTTAAAGGCTGGGTTCAAATAATGAGATATGATCTCTGCAGCCCTGTTTCACCATAATAGATCTGCCGTGATTGATAGGGTGGCTGATCAATATGATTCACTGATTGCTTTGGCAGGTCCTGAGACTGCTGGCTTTCAAAACTCATTTTCCACCTCATATTCTGTAATCACAAAAACCCACATATCAAAATATCATGTGTAATATGAAATGAATTCTGTGATGTAGCACTTCCTCGTGATTGCTGATGCACACAAATAATGGGTCAGATTTAAACCTTTTTTTTATTTTTTATTTTTTTGGGAGCTAACTACTTGTACCACAATACCAGATTGATTTTTGAGTTTGTAGGATGTGGAAATATGCGCTTTTTCTGCTGTCCAGCAAGTTTTGAATTTGTTCTAGCCAACTTTCCAACTTCTGAGGTCAAGGTCTAATACGTGCTTCACAGCTTGCAGAGGTGAATTTTCCAGATTCGACATAAGGTCACTGAAAGCCTAGGCTTCTAATAGTGGTCAGAAGCTAGCTTTCACTCCTGAGCAGAAAAGGACAATGCTTTCTTTACTGCAGCTCTGCATGGACAGGGCTAAACAAGTCATCAGTCACATGGGTGAAAAAGGTTAAGGGTGCACACTTCCAGATCAGGACTTGAGAGCTGACTGATGGGCTATTGCTATAATGCGCTGCCACTGTGGTTAGACATCTATTAATGTCATATATTACAAATTACCTTTATACCACTGAGCCCATGGGGTGTGTTGCTATGCAAAATGATATTTCATAGCACTCAAATAGTTTTAACAACCCAATCAGATATAAATTTGCAATTTTAGAAAGCTTTACAAAATTATAGCACATTGCAGTTTGGGTGAGAAATAAAAGGAAAGCGAGATTTTTGATAGATCACAAAATGTTCCTGCCCTTAACAATCTTAAATGTCAGTCTGTGTCTGATTTTGTGTTAAACTCATGCTGATTGCACCAGACTAAAGTCGAAATCACTTCGTATACAGCATGTACTTCAAAAGTGAAGATGAAGTTGCTTTATTCTTCTTCCTATATGCCACTTCAAGGGCATACTGTATAACAAATATCATTTAAAACTTCTAAGATCTGCAAATACAGTTCAGCTGTTTTTTTGTTGTTGTATTTTTACATTCATTAAAGCCCTTTGTTAATCAACATGTAGCCCAGTTATACTCAAATGAAGCATTAAAAATGATTTGCGGTTGAATAAAAAATAAAACAAACTGAAGGTGTATTTGGGCAAAAATACACCTCACCACTGTGCCCATCAACTGCACGAATGTCCCTCATCCTCCTCAACTTGCTTTACAACCAGGAAACAGCAACCCTGGGTAGGGATGGGTATTGTTTAGGTTTTATCCGATACTAGTACCAAACCGGTACTTTTGAAACAGTGCCGGTGCTTGAACCGGTGCTTAAAGAATCAAGAACACAAACTTTGTCCTAAAACCTCTCATGTTCAGCTGTTTTTTTGTAAAAAGATAACAATGTTAGCATTTTCTGTAGCTATAGGGGATTTATGGTATCACTCTTGGCTGGAAGCAGTGCTTAATCAATGGGGGAAAAAACACCAACACTGTCCAAAAACCTCTCATGTTTAGCTGTTTCCCACTTTTACTTTGGTCATTTTAGCCTTTTTGGCCAGGGTGAAGGGAGTATCTGCCATCAAACAAGAAGACAGCCGCATGTAACTACGACGGTGTTTAGCTCACCTTACATACATTAATGTAATAACGTGGTTAGGCAAGGCAAGTTTATTTGTATAGCACAATTCAACAACAAGGTGATTCAAAGTGCTTTACAGAGACATTAGAAACAAGAACAAATAAAAAGCATGATTTAAAATTGAATAAAACAAGCAAATAAACTAACTAACTAACTAATTAACAAACAAACAAACAAACAACAGTATATAAAATCAAAACAGATAAAATCAGAACAGTAGATAAAATCAGTAGTTAAATGTAAGTTTTGAAATTTAAGCTTAAAGTGTGGATTTGGTGCTTTATTCAAATGCAGCTGAGAACAGGTGAGTCTTCAACCTGGATTTAAATAAACTGAGTGTTTCAGCTGATCTGAGGCTTTCTGGGAGTTTGTTCCAGATATAAGGAGCATAAAAGCTGAATGCAGCTTCTCCGTGTCTGGTTCTGACTCTGGGAACTGATAAAAGACCGGATCCAGATGACCTGAGGGATCTGGATGGTTCATACTGGGTCAGGAGGTCATTGATGTATTTTGGTCCTAAACCATTCAGAGCTTTATAGGCCAGCATCAGAACTTTAAAGTCTATCCTCTGACGGACAGGCAGCCAGTGTAAGGACCTCAGAGCTGGACTGATGTGGTCCACTTTTTTGGTCTTAGTGATGACTCGAGCAGCAGAGTTCTGAATGAGCTGTAGTTGTCTGACTGATTTTTTAGGTAGACCTGTAAAGATGCTGTTACAGTAGTCAAGCCTACTAAAGATGAATGCATGGACTAGTTTTTCCAGGTCCTGTTGAGACATCAGATCTTTTATCCTTGAAATATTCTTGAGGTGATAGTAAGCTGACTTTGTTATTGTCTTAATGTGTTTTTCTAAGTTTAGGTCTGCATCCATCACTACACCCAAATTTCTCGCCTGGTTTGTGGGTTTTAGGTGTATAGATTGAAGTTCTCTGGTGACCTGTAATCGTTTTTCTTTGGTGCCAAAGACTATTACCTCAGTTTTGTTTTTGTTTAGCTGGAGAAAATTGTGGCACAACCAGTCATTAATTTCCTCAATGCATTTACCAAGAGCTTGTACAGGGCCTCGGTCTCCTGGTGACATTGTGATATATATTTGTGTGTCATCTGCATAGCTGTGATAGTTTATTTTGTTGTTGTTTATAATCTGTGCCAGTGGGAGCATGTAGATGTTAAACAGAAGGGGTCCCAAGATGGAACCTTGGGGAACTCCACATGTGATACTTGTCTGCTCAGATGTGAAGTTACCTATTGATACAAAGTATTTCCTGTTTTCTACGTATGTTTTGAACCAGTTTAGTACAGTTCCTGAAAGACCTGTCCAGTTCTCCAGTCGTTTGAGTAATATGTTGTGGTCAACTGTATCAAATGCTGCACTAGCCTACTCAACGTAAATTACACACGAACAACATTAAGCTACTGACCCAGAGAAGAACGGCTGCTGCTGCCATCATCATCCGTCGTCAATTCTGCTACACTGGCAGGGCTAGGGGCCAGGACTCTCCTCTTCGGGTTCATGTTGCTAACTCCGGGTTGATAACAGGCACCACACCCGCAGTAGATGTGCTCGGTGTGAGGTCTCGCAGCAAGCTATCAAATACGGTGCATTTCTCGGCTTTTAAAAAAATGCTATGCGTCGCCAGGTGTTTCATCACATTCGAGGAATTACCTCCTTTGCACAGTATCAGCTTAAAGCACTTGTTGCAGGCTGCTGAGTTTGCATCTTTTGCTGTGAAGTACAGCCAGACTTTTGACCGCTTCACCTTGGGCATTTTTAATTTGTAGCTCTGCTCTAAGAGAACGTACGTACCTGGGCCCGCCTACCACGCTTGCAAAGGTAAAATGATTGGCTAGAATCCAAAGTGTATGACATCTCAGTAAAAGAAAAAACCCTGGGTTGCTTGCTATAGTTTCGTTTCTTTTTGTTTTCTTAACCCATCCTTAAATTTTTTTTATGTAGCACGGATTATTCACACTAGTTGGGACATTGTGCACAAACTGTCATCTCTGGCTTTCTGTTGTTAAGCCGGTCAGGCTTCCACTTACCGGTACACACAACATGCTGCTACTCATGTCTCTTGAACTCTCACGCAAACTTTGACTTTGAGCTGTTGTTTTGCCTTCCTTGTACCACTGAACAGTTCACTCAAAAAGAAAGCTCTTTCTTGAGGAGCACAGCCAGTGCCCAGACATCTGGTTTACTTGTGCACACACCATGAGTGGATGTGTGTATTTTGCTTTCAACCACCGTGTGTGGCCGTGAATTCACAATAAATAATCCAAAAAATTTAAGCATGGAAAATAATGGAACACCTTTAAGATTTACAGTTGACACGTATGACTCCAGACGGATAGGTTGGGAACTAACATTTCTGACATCTGAATATTTGCACAGACTAATTTTCCCCTAATTCTTTCTGTTGTCAGGCAAAGGGCCTAATGGAGTTCACGTGTGCATTTTAAATTATACTAGCTTCTTTTGTAAGCTAATAGTGGGTTGTATTGACATGTTGTTACAGTATTTCATTTCATAACATAACAAACAAACAATCACTTTGTGACAGCAGGAAGGAAAAACTCCATTTTGACAATAAAAGACCTCCAACAGAACCAGGTTCATGAAGGCTTTTCAGGGAGTTTTTAGGGCAGCCCGATAATAATGAATTACATTAGTTAAAGCTAGAAATAATAAATGGATTAACTAGTTTTATTAGAGACAGGGTATTTCTAATTTTAGAGATATTGCACAAATGCAAGAAAGTAGTCCTCTACAGGCTTTTATTATGTGCTCAGACATATACTAGTCAAAAATCATTCCAATATTCCTCATTGTGTTACAGCAGATGTGAGAAACCTTTATTAGTGCCATTAGAAAGGGTACTTATCAAGGAAGTGGCTAAGGGGCAGGTACTTGACCACTTCCTGGGGTCCTACTGTATGTGTGCATACGTCTGAATGCTTTAACTTTTCTTATTTAACCTAAAAATTATTCTACTGAGTGAGGTTGACAACTAAACTTAAATAAGCACTTGACCTCAACTTTGAGCAGATATCTTTGCAATAACAACCAGATGAAAACTGTGCATAGGATCATGATGCTGTTGCTTGATCTAATTAGTTTCTTTCAGAATATCAGACATTTGACTTTATATTTCTTCTCGTGAAATCAAAATAGTCTGGAAATGTGTGTGAACTGGTATCTCTCTTCACAGGTAGCTGTTTCCCTGAAATGGTCTATTTGCTCCTACTAAGATCATAAAAAGCATTTAGAGCCTGCTTAAAAAGAAAAACCACCTCCTATAGTATCTCTCTCCATAGTAGCCCTCACCTACAACGCTAACACTAACTGCCATCCCCACAGCCCTCCAAAAGTCATGCTGACCTGGCTAATGTATTCTGAAGAAAGAAGGAAAAGCTGTTTTCAGCATTGTGTGTAAATCTAAATTACAATTTGTCAGAGGTGAGTGCATCCAATATTAGAGATGCCTAAGTAACCATTATTTACTTTTTCATGTTCTGTGGCAGTTCTGGGTAAAATAGAGGGTGAATTCAGACTGGGCTGGGGTTTAGTGTATGGTCAGCATTTTTTATTGCTTGCAGGAAAACTGCCTGTGGGGATAAAAGGACAGTGTGTGGAAAAATATTAGACACTACCTATTGAATGACATTTTTTTTTAAATTTTCTTGAGCCATCCTGCCTTACAAACCCAGGCATATACAGGAAATGTATTATGCCCCCCCCCCCCTTCTTTTATTTGGTTTTATTTATTTATTTATTTATTATTACGAAGACATTTTCCTAAGGGACTTTCTCAAGGCAGCAGGGACTACAGAGGAAAAATGAAAAATTCTAACTTCTGGGTTATGAGATTTTGTCATTCAAGCGAAATAAATAAAGAATGGAAATGGGATCCTCCTGGGTTGAGTATTGGGAAGAAGACTAACAAGGTTCAAGGTCATATTGCTTATACCTCTGCCTTTTCATAAATTAATCAGCAAACTGCTAAAAAGTGTAACTACTTCTTTATAAGACTTGATTTTTGGAAAATAAGATATTTAGATGGCATCAATATGTTTTCATCTGCATAGGGGATGAGAAAAATGTGTCTATTTGCAGCCCATTCCTCTCTGATTAACTCTTCTTCTCTTTATTAATGGATATTAGAGTCCTCCTGCTAGTTTTCTTTTGCTTTGTGTTCCTGCAGACTGTAATTGTTGCTGTGATTTTAATATCTACCTCAAGCAATCCCAGGCAAGTATTTGCTCTCTCATGACTCCATCTCGGTGTGCTTTGTTGTCCTGTCAACAATTCTTTGCTTAATTCTTTTGATTAAAACACTTCTAATTAACTATACAGGTACTCCATCTGAGCAAAGAATTTGATTATTTGCAGTGGCCTGTTTAGTCTTCGACAGGAAATTGATTCCTGACTGGTTCTCCTAACCGATTTAATTCAATACATCTGAAAAGAAAAAAAAAACATATAAAGAATAATTCAGATGAAAATAACATCCAGTGTCCACCACACATTTTGGTTGTTATCACAGATTAATTCTCCTCTGCTGTGATTGTAGCATATGCTACAGCACACCACAAAATACATGTATTCCATATCCTGGTTTACTGTAAGTCTTCTTTATACTACACCTGAAAGTTAGAGTGAAAAATAACATGTTTTTCTTGGATGTTTGTGGCTCATTATAGTTAAGCCTGGGGACAGTAATCTATGAGATTACAAATAAGTGGGCCCTGCTGCTGGAAGGCAGGATCTGTGCATTTTTGCGTGGGGAGAGGGAATTTGGCAGGCTGCTGTCAAGCCAGTGGATCAAAGTCCTTTTCCCACTGCAGTGGCTCATCACAACAACAGAGAATGAGAGAGTGAGCGAGGGAGAGAGAAAGAGGGAGAGAGGAAGAGAGACAGAGATAAAGGGAGACAGAGATCTTGGAGGAAGACAGCTTACGCCACTCATGGTTGGCTTACTGTGCACACTTGCTTCACATTTGAGATCCAAAGCCCATACTGAGCGTAGCTCAATAAAGCACTCAAGTCAGCAGGGGAGACTAGATGTGCTGTCAGTGTCAGTACATCCAAATGGATTGTGGCAGTGACACATGAGCATGTACAGAAGCAATCTCTCCATGCAAAATGTGAAAAAACAATGTCAACTTTTAAGATTTATGCCTGCAGAGAAAATTATAGTGGATCATGCCGCTGTAAACATACTGTATTGAGAGCTGAGACATTAGTTAATGGTTGAATGTGTTTTTACGCTAGAGCAACACTTTGAAAAACTTTACAAGCTATCATTAGACTTGAAACTTTACCTGCTGCCTTGTACTGCACATCCAATTGCTCACATCTTTTATCGAGCAAGTGCACATGTAATCCATATATCCTCCATATCGCTGCAAAATCCAATGTGGACCATTTTTCCTTCGTGCACTCTATGGTGCACAACAGCATAAAATCTGTATTTGTCTAGGGGCAATTTCGTGTGAGCTGATATCTGTGGACATTAGAATAATGCCCCAGTAATGAAAGAAAAGCAGATTTGTGCAGACAAAAAGTATCTCAATTACAAGTTTTGTATTACTTCACTACTAAAATGCTCCCCTTGGGCAAGCATCCTATACCAAATAGTTTCAATAGACAGTGGTCAACCACAATGTCAGGGAAAGTGTAGCCTGATTTTCTGAGTCCTTGCTCAAACGGAAATACTTCTTCTATATCAAATTATCAAACACTGATGATACATACAAAAAAAAAAATAGTGTGCTTACATAATGCAACAGATTATGCATATTTAAATTCTCATATATCTACACTATGTTTAGATGTTCACTTGGTAACTTAAGAAGTATCTGCAGTGCCTGTCACAGTTTGTGAGGTATGTCTCTCTGTCTCTCTCTTGGCATTCATTATTAATCAGAGAGCGTTCTTTTTGGTTTCATGATCGCTTTGATAATCAAGGTTGCTGATAGGAGAGCACACATTCAAAATTGATAGTTTGAGCCTGGACTACTCAAGGGACAAAAGTGTTAATTAATTAAGCAGTAAGGTGAACAGAAAGCGCTTGGGCTGTACCCAGAATTGTATAACCCTCCTGAGACTTTACTACAGATGCATTCAGCTGCATCAGTCAAACTACATTAGTGTCGCAGACCAACAACCGATGTTTACCTGTTTGTCTTTTCTTTTGTTACTTTTCCGTGTCTAACAATAGTAAATCTCAACAACTAAGTTTTTTTGTTTGTTTTTGTTTATAATTCAAGTATTTATTAGATTTTGCATTTTATAACAGCAAATACAAAAATGCAGCAACCAAAAGCAAGAAGCACACAAACAAAAAACAAAACACAGAACAAAACAAAAGCAGTGAGGTTTTAACATTTGTTGTATTAAGCTCAAATGTCCAAGTCAGGTAGACATGTAGGTGCAAAAATTGTCCCACTGTTCCACCACAGCTTCCGTCACATGATGTAACTTTCCCAACATCTTTTCGCACGCAACATTTCCAATCATTCTTTCTTTCCATATACTAAGTTTTTTTTTAAAAAGGTGCCAAACATAGAAAGTCCAGTTTTTGTTGGGTGCTGTCACACCTAAAGTTTGTCTACTGGTTCGGATGAGTTGCCAAGTTTGTAAACTTGTAGTTTTTTCAGTGGTTTGGTTTCTTTTCATGCAGAAAAAACTCCAAGTGAACCAAAACGCAGCACTATAAACCACATGAAAACATTAACTCCACTTATTGGCCATATGGCCGGGGCGAAACCAAAAAAGTAATTGAAGGATGGAAGTGCTGTGTTCGGAACTAGCAAGAAACATTTACTTTAAATTTGTTTTTCCTTTTTACATTTTGCGTTCTCTGCATATCTACAGTAATCTGCCACTTCCCAGAAGGCAACAAACTTACAGCTGGCTGTCTTTAGCTCAGTTTTGCAGTATATAGCTGTATTGGTGCAAGGTTGGTTCATGTTCTCACTATAACTGAATTGTTCTGAAGTTGTCACACAACTGCACTGAGATTTTCCACAACCAAATCTGATTACTGAATTCACATTTGTATAAGTAAACTTCACCAAGGAGGAAAACTAATCAGAGTTTGATTTAAACTGCTCAGGTGAGCAGTGGTTGGTAGTAGCTTGGACTGTCCCAAATAGGGTTGCCAACCGTCCCTTAAAAAACGGAATCGTCCCGTATTTAGAAACAAAAGCACACGTCCCGTGTTGAGCTAATAAGGGACGCACTTTGTCCCGTAATACAGTGAGAATCAAAAGTAGTCTATAAATGTTAATGGAATTAACGCTTTGTTTGAAAGCATAACTCCCAGCCCCTCTCCTGCTTTGTGACCAATGAGCTGACAGCACACTTATGACAATTCAGATTACCGCTCATCTCATTGGTCGAGGAAAGGTCGCTTGCGGAGAAAATACCGGAAGACAACAGATGACCACAACAAGAAGCATGGCCAACAGGGAAACAAACGCCGACACTGCGGTCTCGGACGACAGTACACCTAAAGCTGGGCAGACACTGTGTGATTTTTTTCAGTCGCGTTATTCAGCTCCTGCTCAAACTGCACGATTGACTCGCAGGGGTTATAAGTTTATAGGTCACGATGCAGGTCTCACACTATACCGCCCGATGCTCTGATGCGACCCGAGTGCTCACACTGTGCCTCCATAACATGAAGGTTATAACAGAAAATCTGTCGCTCTGTCTTTCACCCACACAGACACACAAACCACCACCATCAACTTTGCTAAATTGCTAATGAAAAACATTGATCAGGCAGCTGTGAATGAGCAGCAGTGTAAATCCAACTATTTTCACGGTTGTTGTGGTCGTGATAAATTTGTGATGCCACATCGAAAAGGCTCGGATGAGCTTTCCGAAATTCTACAAGTTGTGCCTCCATCGCTTGTGTCCAGATCACACGCTGCACAGCCGTGCTGCTCCATCTTTTTCACCGACGTTTACGTGTTTGCGCGTGAGCAGTGTGAGCGGCTCACGAGCGATTGATGATCGGGAGCTGCTCGAGGTGTTAATCGCTTCTCGTTACCCCACGTATACTACACGATGCACGATGAAGGCCAAAATTGGGCCGATCACCAAATCGGTCGCACGACTCAAAAATCGTCTCAAAATGGGCCAGAAGCCCAGCATTAGAGCAGCAATGTTTGTTCGCTCAGAGAAAGAAAAAAAGGCTGCAAAAGCACAGGGAGGAATGGGAAAAGGGAAACACCTGGCTGGAAAAGGTCACCATAACACCTATAAAGCGCACTGCACTGTGTGCCGGCGCACTTTTTCCATAGGCATGCTTCTAATGGTGGGCACATGAAGAACATGAGGGGCGTGAAAGCTCAGGGAACCCTTAACCAATTTCTTGTCCACCAGGCCACGGCAGAAGCAGATATGGTATGTAAACACTGGTTTGTTTTTTAAACCCTCTGGTTAAGGTTAATATGGGCATGTGCAGTGAATATCAGCGCTATGTGGCCAGAAGTGTGATAATATAATTTATTTTGTGTAATAAACAACTGCAAGGATAGATGATTACAACAAATAGATGACTAATACATAAAAGTAATACATAGATGAATAATGATGATGAGTTATGATGCGTAATCATGGGAACAAGTGGGTTTACAAACAGGAGCAGCTGATTAGCATTAGAAAAGCTGAAATAATACCTCAACTGAAGCCAATTGTACTAAATGCACTAAATGTGCACAGTTACAAGAATATTTTTCGTTCTATTGCTTTCTATTAATTTATATAATTTTAAGTTAAGCAGGACAGAGTTCTTTTAAAGAAAGATTTACTTTTATTCTCAAAAGTTAAGCATGACAGGCTTCTGTTTAAGACAGAGACCTGTTTTACTGTGTTAATGTTGTCATTTTGAGCTAAAAATAAATGGCTAAATGATCATTTGTTTCCCATATGGTCATATCACAAAGAATATGCATCTGCTTAAATCAAATTCAAGTCAAATGGTTAAAAAATAATTTCACACACACAAAAAAGAGCTACCACACTGGGAAGGGTGAAGACAACTAGCTTGCCCGGCCCTGGCCACGAGGTGTCCCTTATTTATTTTTCAGGGAGTTGGCAACCCTAGTCCCAAATGATCAAATCAATTGCAAATCAAATCTTAGACTGGGTTTTATGACCACAAATGTGGAAAAAAACATGATCATAAACACAAGTTAAAGAAAATGTCTGAACTGTTATTTTAGCTCTATGTGCAACCAAGGTGCAGCATCTGGAACTGAAAGATTAAGCCAGAAGTGGCAAAAACTGTGGTTCCTCTATGTGCCTCTATGTCTTGTTATGGTCGTGTGGCAGCAGGATTTGGATCCAAATGCAGGATGCATGAGATTGAATGTAACCCCAAAAGGAAAATTTATAAAAGATCAAAACCAAGTGATCAAAAACAAAAAACAAAACAAAGGCATCAGCCAGGCTGGAGCTAATCATCTAGAAAACATTTAGAAAAGTAGGAAAGTAAGAAAAACTAACAAGTGCATGTGGTGCAAGGAAAGCACACTACCACGTGGGGAGGACGTGACAAGAAACTGAGGAAAACAGGGCTTAATAACACACATGAGGTAAATGGGGAGAGTTAAAAAGCTTGACCCAAGATAAAACATACCAGGTAAAAAATCTAGCCGTCCATTCTTTGCCGCTTATCCTCATCAGGGTGGGCTGGCGCCCATCTCAGTTAATATAGGGTGAGAGGCGGGGTACACCCTGGACAGGTCATCAGTCACAGAGAGACAGACAACCAATCACACAATTTACAGAATCATCTAGTTAATTTGAAACTAAAAGTTTTCAGCAGTTTTTTATTTTTCACTTTCACTTACATTTTACATCAGAAACTGCTTAAGGTACTTTTTGCTTACATTTGATTTTGAATCCTCCTGATTCTCTGAATCGAGAAAATGGAAAACCTACCCAATGAACAAAGATCAAAAAAGTTGACTATTTGATTGTAGCTTGACAAGGAAACATTTATACCTGTACGATCAGCTTGGAGAATTCAGGGGTATGCTGCCTGCTTTGGTAACTTCTGTGAATGTGTTACCTCTAGCTACAATTCTAATTAAATGAGTTAAATAAAAGCCTCTATGCTTCTTATTGTTTACTTAAATTTTGATTCTAGTGGATTTGCAATGTTCATTGTTGCACCAGAATGTAAAGAAATATACAGAAACATCTTGGCTTTAAAGAGCAGGTTAAAGAGGAATAAACATAGACACAGTTAAGAAAACCACCCATCTTCTAACCCAGCGGTCCCCAACCCCAAGGCCGTTTGGTACCGGGCTGCGAGAGTTGAGGCTCGGGTGTGAAATTTATGGTTTTCAGGGTTTTTACTGTTATTTTTTTATTTTTATCGTTTTTATCATTAACTCAGGATCTTTCCCAGGATCTTTTCCGGTGTGTTATGAATAAATCTTATCTTTTTTTTTTTTTTGTACTGGTACTGTTTTTTTTAAGGTGTCGTGGATAAATAAAAGGCCGGTCTGTGAAAATATTGTCGGACATAAACCGGTCCTTGGCGCAAAAAAGGTTGGGGACCGCTGATCTAACACATAGCTTTCTTTTCCCCCCCAAACAAATGGCTAGTCTTTATTGCTTAGTTAGTTATGGTTAACTAGTTGTAGTGTTTTGTATTACCATTAAATGACATTACTGTGCGTTTAGGGTGTTGAAATATTTGCAAGACAATACAATTCAGTTCTATACAAACCAAACCAAAATGGCATTTAGGAATATAGTACCCTTTTGCCTGACTTGAGCTAAAAGCAATAGAAGCACATGAAGACAAAATGAAAATGAATGAAAATGTTTTGAACAAGTAAGCTGGCAAACTGCATCTTGTAATGTGCTACTCCATGTCCTTAACGCCTCTTCCCTCATGCATACTGTTCTGGCATCAAGGTATAAATTACATTCAGTAAATGAAACATGGTTTCAGAAGAAAAATCTTGGGTGTTTAGCCTCTAAGGCTACAGTTGGAGGCACAATTGACAATGATGATGTAGCAAGGACAGCAGGGGTAAACTTTAAAAAAACAGCAAGAGGTCACAACACATGGAGCCTACACAGCAACTGAAAGCAGAGTTTATGAATTTCATGAACAGCGGGAGAGCACTCGTGGGCACAAATAGATAACGAAAGGGACATTGCACCAAATGTGTGATCAGCGTAATAGAAGCCAATTTCATGGGTGGCACGAATTGCATGGCAAAGTATGCTGTGCCACTTTTTCAATAAAAGTTAAAAAACAAACAAACAACAACAAAAAACAACAACCTGTGAGTATATTTGGTTTGTAAAATTGATGAATGCCAGTCAGTACACAAATTTAAGGCTCTACAAACTAAAATGTAATAAGGATGAGGTGACATGCCCTCCTGACTAGGGCTGGGCGATATATCGAGTTTTTAAAAAATATCGATATATTTTCATACGAGATATAAGATGTGACAATATCCTTTATATCGATATAGTCTATGTTACGTTATAATTATACTTGTGGAGCCACAAGTTTGCCTCTCATTCGTCCACTTTTGTCTCTACACAACGTTACTCGGCCTCGCCTCTCTTTCACTGAACACAACTCCCCCTTCTCCCCCATAGCTTCACCTGCAGGCAGCGACAAGATGGACATGGCAAATCTCCGTTAGCGAGATGTGGGGCTGGACGGCGTCAACGTGTTAGCGAGCTAACCGCGCTAACGAGCTAACCACGCTAACGACATGCAGCCCACAGGGGCTGCACAGCCTAAAATCCTTTCATTTTCTCAAAAGTTGACAGCGCGCCTTATGTATGAATTCTGGTTGTGCTTACTAACCGCGAACCGATTTTAGGTGGTACACGGCGCTCAGCAATCTGTAAAAAAATGTTTTAGTACGACTTTGGTAAGCTACGGAGCTGCACCGCTTGATGGATTGTCGGAGCATTACGGCTACCGTAGTCTGGAGCCTCACGGAGTGATACGTACTGTGCTTCAACGTAATATTACCGTATTGTGTGTGTATAAGGGCCATAAATGGCACCTGTTCAGAGACATGGTTACAAAGAGGATTTCAAACTTAAGGCTGTCAGTCACGCGGTAGAAGTTGGGAGCAGAGCAGCTATGAAATCTGTCTTTGTTATTATGCTCAGCATCTGTTAGTTTACATTTTGACTGCACAATTATGAGCTTTTTGTTATGCACAAAAACAACATTGTTTTCTTTTATTTATGGAGCATGATTATTTAATAAATGCTGATAATTTATTTTTGAGTAATTTCTTCATGTAAATCTATGCTGTATGTAAATAAAAATGCCTGTGTGACATCTGGGACAAAATGTGTGACTAAGAACTCTCTTTTTGTTCTTAACTTATGGCTTTAAAAAAATATCGAGATATATATCTTTTATCGCCACCCAGCTAAAAAATATCGAGATATGAATTTTGGGTCATATCGCCCAGCCCTACTCCTGACTCAGGGAGATTTACGAGTACACTCAAACAAGGCATCGGAGTTGAACCCATCTTGAATCTTGTACTATTCTGTATTGCATCAAATATGTTTACCTTCAAAAATGGGTTAGGGGTTGTAGTGAAGCTAATATGTCATATTTTGTCATCAGCAGAAGACTGGTGTATGTTGCATTGTGTAGGAGTCTTTTATTTAGTTATTTTTTATGGATTACACTTGACAAAAAAAACCCTTTTCATATGTGTTTATTTGGAGTGTTTGTTTGCTTTACTTCTAAAATTATATAGCCTCAGAACTGAAATGCTTTCATTTTCATATGTCATGATTTTAGAGGGATTTATAGATGCCCTAGACCTTCTGCACAACAGAGACATGAAGACCACTTTCATAACAAACTGTAAGCAGTAATAAGGGAGAGGCTCCTTGATGGAGCAGCAGTTTCAGAAGATGCAGGCTGAAAAATTTTAGAAATTATGAGTAATGGCTTCAGCAGTGGAGGACCCAAACAGAGGACACAGGAGACCAATCAGACAGCCAGTCAGTGGTCAGTCAGTCAGCAGACAATGCAGGCAGGGGCAGACAAAAGGCAAAGTCTATAAAAAGGCACAAGGTCATTCATGAGGAGCCTTAACAAGGAAACTAACAAAAATGCACGAGGAGAAATTAAACTAGAAACATAAGAACAAAGTCATCAGGCGATCGTGGCTCAAGATTTGGGAGTTTGCCTTGTAATCGGAAGGTTGCCGGTTCGAGCCCCGGCCTGGACAGTCTCGGTCGTTGTGTCCTTGGGCAAGACACTTCACCCGTTGCCTACTAGTGGTGGTCAGAGGGCCCGGTGGCGCCAGTGTTCGGCAGCCTCGCCTCTGTCAGTGTGCCCCAGGGTGGCTGTGGCTACAATGTAGCTTGCCATCACCAGTGTGTGTTACACTGGATGTGTAAAGCGCTTTGGGGTGTCTTAGGGACTAGTAAAGTGCCATACAAATTTACCATTTACTAAAGTCAAAATGCAGACTATAGAAAGTAACAAGACCTAGAGCTTGTTACTAGAGCTATGACATTATGCTTAGTGTTTATGCTTTAAGTCAAATAAAAATCTAAATTTCCAGTGTCCCTTATATATACGTCCCTTACACAAACTGTTAGACAGTTAAGGTGCAGAATACTGATAACACTCACGTGGTTTAAATGTCTAAAAACTTCACTGCTCTGTTTTTGTTTAGAGTTTGCCACTAACTTCTCGTTTTAAAGGCAAAAATTATATTTGTAAGTAAAATGAAGTACACTGAAACCTATACTGAAGCAGCATTGATAGAGTCACCAACAAACCTCTCAAAAGATCTTTTCTCTTGAAAAGGATGAAAAGGAGAAAGAAAATGTATCACTTTCTTCTTAAAACGTTCAGGGTGAGGAAAAACATGTCAGTGGTTCTGCTCCTTGAGTTGTTTGTAGTGAATGATAAAATATCAGTAGAACGAATGCATGTGTTTTAATAATAAAAGATAGCAGGTACCTCTGCTCTTCTGCATCTTATCATCCGAGTCTCTGCTTATGAACCAACATAACATTTCCTTTTGTCCTCAATAAAAAACAAATGGAAGCTCATAAAACATGAGAAAACTCATAACCCAGAGAAAATAACACTAGACAAATTGTTTTCGTCAGCAAAAGGGGGTACATCCAGTATCCAAAAAACTTGATCCTCCTGACAAGTCAAGAGAACAGTTACAGTGAACAACAAACAAATGAAATACTTTACAACATTTTTAGTTTAATATCCAACATGTAGCGAGACAAAACAACGGGCTTCGACATCTTCCTGCTTTAATAGTCAGTCATTGAAAGTACTCTTGTTATTCAGAGGAATCTATACTGCTACATAAATGTCTATTTGTCAGGCACCTCTATGATTACCACATAGACATGAATTTCTGCATTAAGGAAGATAAACAGAAAGAAACTCTTTACTTTTAAAGTGTCTGCATAGAAAATGAAGTAGAGGATAACACCTAGTCAATGTGTACGTCTCTGCAACAGAGAAATTGTTTCTGTGAAAATTGTTGACTATGTGGGCTCATAAAGCATAGCCATTCCAGTAAAGATAAGGAAGATGTTGTAGAAGACTAACTTGTCAAAGTGTTGCTTGACTGCATTGATTTACACATATTTCTTGAATCTGAGCATTGTAGGAGCCGTCATTGAAAATAATAACTCGCGAGCAAGATATAAAAGGATTGACGTTATCAAGATAAGAAGGGACTGACCACAGCAACAAAAACCAAAAAAACAACAGATAAGAGGAAGACACAGAAATATTACTTTCATCTCACGTTCTTCTGTATTTGTGAAGGCTATATATCAGTATTGCTATGTTTGCATGGGATATATTACTGCACTATGAAAAATAAGTTCCTGTTTCATATTTCTCCAGGCTAAATACTAACTGATGAATACCATGATTGCAACTATTTTTTTCCATCTGTTTTTCTGCATTTGTTGCATTTCTATGCTGATCACATTGTGTTAACAAGCAGATAGTTGGGTGTGCCCAGGTGCTGGGACAACAGAATATGTGAATGTCAGCATGTTGCTTGAATAGAACTGGACTCTGACTGTCGTGTCTCGGGCTTTGTGATTAAGTTGTGTACAACTAGCAAAGCCTTCTGTTGGAGGTCACATAAAAGAGCTTGTCACATCTAATGTTGCTACACTGTGTTTATTGGAATGCTTTTGCTGATTGAAGAAACTCAAACTCTGACAGAGGTTGTTGTATTGAGTCTGGGACAGCTTGCCTCTTAATGTAACAAAGAGGGAGTGAGATAGACGGTGGAATCACAGGAATAGCTAAGAAGTGGGGGGAAAAAGCTGCTTAAATGTATAAAAAGTTCATGATGGTAAACTGTACAGTTATGAAATTGCCAGGAATCCTGCTTATAAAAGCAAAAATGAAAAGGTTTAGGCACTCAGTAGTTTTCCTTTACCAATAACTTAATCGGTTTCAGAAAATGCCTAAAACCAGTCCATGTTTGTGTATGAATACCATTTGCCTTCAATAGCAGCACCAGTTTGAACTTTGGACTAAATTTTGTCTGTGTTTGGTGCATTGCTTCAAACATCTTGGAGATGCTGTATTGAAAAAAATTGAGACTGTCTCACTTGCTTTGCAGACTGACTTAATGATTCTGAGAAAAGGTTTTTGTATGGATTTTAGTTTGGGCCACATCATATGTTGCAGAACCTTTTCTACTTCTCACTGCTGAAGATACTGTTCTTCTTTTTTCTGGCAAGTGACTATGGACTAGTCAGACACCACTGGTTGGGTATCTTCAGTAATGCAACTTCCAGATTTTGATGCCCATTTTAGAAGTGGAACTGAAATCTTTTGTGAATTTATGGTCCAGCCAAATATTGAAGGCCCGTTTTCACACCCTTGAGTGGAAAATCGTTTCATCATAGTGTTTTAGTTGTCTTAACTCTCACATTTTTTTTGTGTTACAAGCACAACTCAGAGACTCTCACAACACATTCAAGCAAGTGGGAAAACACAACTAAACTCCTAAGATAAATTACCAAGTAAGACAAGAGGATACTTAACTAATTGAGCTAAAAATGAGATACCCTTGCCTCACTGCTCAAGTGAAGAGTAACTTTATACAGCCATTTTTATGTATGCTTGTTGTATTGGAAATGACTCATGATGATATAAGAAATATGCCTGTAAGGACTTTGGGCTCACTGTGCTCTTTCACCACATTTTGCTGTGGTAGCTGTCAGTCTTGTGGTTGCTCTGCACCTATTGATTTTATTTCTGTATGTGGTGGTTCTCAAGCCCTTCTGTTGTAAAGTTGTTCCAAAAGGTCATACCCTCTTCAAGATATATAGAACCTGAACACATCACCCAGTCAGAAAACAAACCATTTCACTTTCAGTACGGCTGGAAAGTTACAGACTTTTCACCCAAGCCTCTTTTTACCAAACGTGCATAGATTTTACATTGTTTTGATGTGTATTTATCTGCACTATTTATTTGCACTTGTATTTGTTATGGTACTGACAGTCCCTCTAGCAACCTCGTCACTCTATTAATTGCTTGGCTGTTTATGTACAGTATGTTGCCTGCACTGACTCATCACTCTTTTGCAGACTTTATAGGTCAGAAAGAATTACATCAGGAGAAATGAGCCATGCATTTCTGTGCCATCTGCAGTACGGAGTGACAAAGTTTGGGAGGGGTGATGGTAGTGCAAACAAGCATTATTTGATGTGAGACTCCAGAGGAAAATCAATATGCTCACTGGAACCAATGATTGACTTAATAGCACATGCAAACCGGAGAGCAAATGTCTGCGCAGTTTGTTATAGATGTTCTGTGCTGATATGATGTTGGTGCCCTGCTTTTTAGTTTAGCACATTGCCTGCTCATAGAACACTCACTCAACTCTCTCCCATTTGGGTTGGAATAATATTTTTGAGGTGAGATACTCCCCTATTCTTTTATACCTGTCAAGCTACAATAGGTGTCAAAGTAAGTATTTTTTTTACTGTATTTAACATTATTTGTGTGTAACTGAATGTGGTTTCTTTTATACTGCATATGTTTTGTTTAGTCTGGAGAGAGGCATCACAGTTTATATGATATGTACTTTGTGTTTGTCCTTACTTAACCAAACATAAAAAGAAATGTCACACACTTAAATTTTGGCTTTATTCAACGGTTTTATAGCGTAATGAAGTTCTGCATTTTATTGCAGTTCCACTTAGTAAAAATTTTAATGTTTATGAGTAAATGTTTGGGTAAAATAAAATAAAATGTGCTGCACTTTCATTTAGACTCTTTAGTTAAACAAAAAGCAAGTGCTGAGAGAGAAGACCAAAATCTGCACACAGGTCATAACACCGACAAAACCTGTCTGTAGGGGGAAGTTTCCTCAGATGTTCAGTCTGTGGTGCAGTTAAATTACTCCCCAAATTAATATATTTTTTAAGTTTATTTTTTAAATTAACTGACAGTAGATTATCTGACATTTGAAAAAATAAAAAAAAGTAAAGCTGAAATAGGTCAACTGAAATAATAACAATTAAAAGATGTGGGTTACTGTTTTCCTTCCATGAAAAATACAGAGTTCATTTTTCAAAGCGCTTTAGTTTGTGTTAAAAGCGAATATATTTAACTATAAACTCTGCAATGAGAAGGACCTGTCAGTCTGCCCTTAACTGACAGCACTATGGGCATTCTGCTTCTATCTTTACAGAAATTAAAACCATGCCCAGACAAAGCAGCTTTACACCAAATGTGTGCTATAATTGCTTTTTAG
Organism: Astatotilapia calliptera; assembly: GCF_964374335.1. NCBI lineage: Eukaryota > Metazoa > Chordata > Actinopteri > Cichliformes > Cichlidae > Astatotilapia > Astatotilapia calliptera. The sequence continues at coordinate 10,135,174 of NC_137426.1, read as the reverse complement.
GGATAAAATGAATGCAACTCTTTTTAACAAAATGAATCTCCTTAGTTATGGCTGCACTTTAGAAAATTTTAATGGATAATACAACCCTCCTGGGATGTTAACTCCAGGCAAGCAATTCAGCAAACCCACAAAGTCAGAGGAGAACAGACTTCAAGTGCATTTAAAGGTAAATTTAGGGGTCATTTCCTGCTCTGTATGGCCCTCTGTATGTGAAACTTGAGGCACAGAGGATGTTATGGCAAGTGATATATCCAATGGCAATTCTAGAGACTGCTGGGGCCCTAGGCAAAAGTTCATGGGAGGGCCTTCAACCATAGTTCATTCCTGTTATGTTATGAATAATAAACTAAATAAATCATAAATTAAGTAATTTTTTTGTTATTGTTGGGTCAACTGAAACAATAAAAAGAAATATTTTAAAAGGAATATGTCGAGTGCAATAGATATGCGTGTAATCAATAAAAAGTGTAATTCTCAACTTATAGTCAGCATTATTGGCATTTGGAGGATTTTCTACCATTTACCTGATGCCAGTTTGCAGGGGCATCATACTCAGCAAAGAAGTCAAGACCTCACTCTCCCCAGCTGTGAGCAGCTTTAGTGTGAGCTGGAGGACACCATCTGATGAAACCAAAGAATAACATAATGTGCAAACAGACGAGATCCATCAGCCACTTTGACACTTAGGTCCGCCTAGAATTCTGTCTTAAAAATTATGAACAGAATTAGGAAATGAAGGCAACTCACCAGGAATGAGTCCAAATTATTGCTGGTAATGCAGAATAAGCTCTTGCTGCAGTTGCTGCAGTGACCAAATGGCTCATTACAACAAGTCAGACCTTCTTGGGAAGGCTGTGGAGTGTAATTGGAGCTCAAAGTTCAGTTCCCCTTTTTAAAGATGAAAACCAGTCTGCCAGGCAAAAGCATTCCCTTCACTGTTGCAGAGATGTTTCAACTAAGACAGCTCAAAACATTGAGGAACTTCATCTTATCTACTATCATTTTTTTGTCTCTTTGGTCACAATTTGTAAAAAATAAAATAAAATCATGTTACAATCATGCAAGTTCCTGTGAACACTGAGTACTCATTTAAGAGTAATGCACACCCAATGCACAAAATGCCAATGTGACTTTTGTTGTAGTTGGCAATAGTCTACAGAAATAGGTCAACTATCAATAATTAAAATAAATTAATTCATGTAATTTTCCAACCATTCTAAGCTGTACAGTAAGAGTTTAAACCTGACTACAATGTCAACAAGACAATAAAGAACTTTTTTTTTTTTCAAATAACGTTCACATACAGTACAGATTTAAGGCCATTATGTCATTGGCGGCACCTCCATTATTGCAAAAGGAAGAAAAGCAATTTGTTATCTATGATAAGATTTTTATCTAACACTGGTGTGACACTGAAGTGCAAATAAGCTCTCTAACCACTAACCTGTAGTTGGTACAATCATTTAAACATCAGAGAAAGTGGCCATAAAACCAAAGAGATGAGCTGTATTCTTACAGCACTTATGAGCTTTCATCTGCTTCCAGAGCACATAGTTTGCACACTACGTTCTCCTGTATCATGGAGAGGCTACCTCCACTTCCCCCTCATTACTACACTATTTGAGCAAATACTCAACTTTCTAAATTTAAGCAATCATTATGTTTTATAACGCAAAAAACAGCCCATCAACCGTTTTGCAGAAAATAGAATCCCCTGAGCTGTAGCTACATTTACTAATTGCTTAAGATTTAAGGCTAATGATGGGGATTTTTGCTCTGGAGCCCTGTCAGATCTATTTTCTTCACTTGCTGGTGGATTTTCTTTTTCTTGTGCTTGCAGTTAGTGTCACATTGCACACAAAAAACAGAAGAAATACAACTCTGGGAAACTAGGCTACAAAACTGTTCACACAGCTGTTAAATGAATATATGTCTACTTTCCATCACGCTTTTTTATTTATCTGTGGAACAAAAGACACAATATTATCTCCTTTGAATTTCATGACTAGGAAAGTTCTGCCTACATCTACCGTATTTAATTCAACAGCACAAGGTGTAACTCTAAATTGAACCATTCTTTCCTTGAAATCATTTGCTTTTCTCTATTTAATTCATGCAAGTTAAAGCATGAATTATTTTTCTTTATCAGAGAACTTCAATCTATACATCTAAAAACCACAAACCAGGCGAGAAATTTGGGTGTAGTGATGGATGCAGACCTAAACTTAGAAAAACACATTAAGACAATAACAAAGTCAGCTTACTATCACCTCAAGAATATATCAAGGATAAAAGATCTGATGTCTCAACAGGACCTGGAAAAACTATTCCATGCATTCATTTTTAGTAGGCTTGATTACTGTAACAGCATCTTTACAGGTCTACCTAAAAAATCAGTCAGACAACTACAGCTCATTCAGAACTCTGCTGCTCGAGTCCTCACTAAGACTAAAAAAGTGGACCACATCAGTCCAGCTCTGAGGTCTTTACACTGGCTGCCTGTCCATCAGAGGATAGAGTTTAAAGTTCTGATGCTGGCCTATAAAGCTCTGAATGGTTTAGGACCAAAATACATCAGTGACCTCCTGACCCAGTATGAACCTTCCAGATCCCTCAGGTCATCTGGATCCGGTCTTTTATTAGTTCCCAGAGTCAGAACCAGACACGGAGAAGCTGCATTCAGCTTTTATGCTCCTTATATCTGGAACAAACTCCCAGAAAGCCTCAGATCAGCTGAAACACTCAGTTTATTTAAATCCAGGTTGAAGACTCACCTATTCTCAGCTGCATTTGAATAAAGCACCAAATCCACACTTTAAGCTTAAATTTCAAAACTTACACTAACTACTGATCTTATCTATTTCTGATTTTATCTGTTTTGATTTTATATACTGTTTTGTTTGTTTGTTAATTAGTTAAGCTTAAATTTCAAAACTTACATTAACTACTGATTTTATCTACTGTTCTGATTTTATCTGTTTTGATTTTATATACTGTTTTGTTTGTTTGTTAAGTGGGTTTAGAGCTCTGGGTAGCTCCCCAGCTGGGTCTAGACTGGGTCTAGAGAGTATTTTAAATTCAGGGAATTTAAAATAGAAAGTAGCTCGTCCACAGAAGGACTGGTAGCTCCCCTTACGATAAGGGTTCAGATCGCGCGAACAGGTGTGAAATGTGTGTGTTTAGTTAATTTGTTTGTTTGCTTGTTTTAATCAATTTTAAATCATGCTTTTTATTTGTTTTTGTTTCTAATGTCTCTGTAAAGCACTTTGAATCACCTTGTTGTTGAATTGTGCTATACAAATAAACTTGCCTTGCCTTGCCTTGCCTTTATCAGTATATGTGGAGATGCAGAGACAAACAAATAATAAAAAAAAACCCCACAAGATGTTTTATTTATGTGTGTAGTGTGTGTGACTGCAATTTATGCATTCTTGTAATAAAATCTGTTTAAAAATCTATTTTTAACTCTAGGAAAGATATTTGGGATACTCTAATGGCATTAACCTACCAAAAAACAAAACAAAAAAACAGGGTAAAACAATATCTGCACACGCTGTCATGTAATTCTAGTGTGGAAAATCAAGCACTGAATATTGAAGTCTAATCAAGTAATTTCCATATTAAATGGAAATATTTACACTAAGCTGTTTAGGGTTCACTGGCTTCTGCTCTTCCCTTCTCTTAGCCACTTATCTGCTGCCAGCGAGTAAATGTGCTTCTGCCATCTGCCTCACTTCATGCCAGCAAACCTTACCTCAAATAACCAGTTTGCTGTGAACTACTGAGAGGCAGCAAAGTAGCAGTCATCTAAAAGAGCAAGATGAAGCACTCACTTTGATTTCTTGATAGGTCTGAGACAAGTAAGGGAAAGCATTTCTTTCTTCCTTCTCTATTCAATTTTTTGTTCAATGTAAGAAGGGTTCAGATATTGTTTTTTTTAAATTGGTAATATTTGGTTGATCTGATATCCTCGTGTTGGTGTTGTTCCTAGATCATCATACTAAATGTTGTTCCAGGATCAACATTGCAAGTGACCAATCAGAATGTTGTGACGTCATACTTTTGCGACTTTGGGAAAAACCGGCGTAAAACAAAAAACTGTACTAAAGCTGCGTGAAACCGCCTCTGTCCGCCGATCAACGGACCCTGACCCTAACCCTAACCGTAACCCTTTAATAAACAGTAAGCAGAATTGATATTGTCCTTGCAACATTGGAATTTCATAAATGCACGAATGGCTTGGCGCGCAAAAGAATAACGTCACAACAATGTGATTGGTCACTTGCAATGTTGAACCTGGAACAACATTTTCATGATGGTCTGGGAACAACACCAACACAAGGATATCAGATCATCCGTAATAATTGGTAGTATTTTCCTTTCCTTTGTTTTTTTGTATTTTTAACATTTGTTTTTTCTGGCTTGTCAATTATTTTGGTAAAACAGCATTTATATAGCTAGCATATTTTAGAGGGTTCATGTAGGGCTGTTCGATATAACGATATATATCGGATGATGATATAAAAACATCTATCGTTTCATTTTACACTATCGTTTGTTTCGTGGTGTCGCAAAATAAACTGTTTACGGCAATATTTTTTCATCGTTTTGATGGTCACTTTAGTGGCTATATTAATTTCTTAAAGTTCTCTCTTTCTCTTACATTTAATATAACCACACTACAGACGGACAAGCGCCTATTTTTATGCGTTGTGGTTAGCAAGAACGACGGTAACAGCATCGGGTGTCCTCTTGTTTATGTTCCACATAAACCTTTCACAATAAAGCTCAAGATCCTGTTGAGACATTTCAAAATAAACTGAATCACGTGAAAGAGCAGATTATTTACGGATGAGAAGTAAAAAAAAGAGCCACCAGGTGCTAAAAAATAAACCTTAGACTCAAACGTTAGAACAGGCTTTCCCCCGCAGCACGCCGTGTAATAAATACTCACAAAGAAAACAGCGGCCGTTACAACTTATGTCTAAAAATGTGTAGTTTCATGCATCTGTTATACAGTCATTGGTTAAAACACTCGACTCCAGCTACATGACGCGGAGCTGGAAACACTTCCCGCAAGTCGAGCTGCCCGAGATTCACAGAATTTACAGAAAATGTTACATTTGTGTGATTTATATTGTTATCGGATGATAGTCAAAGGAGCTTGCAAAGAAAAAAAAAATTTTGGACAGAGAGGACAGATGGTTTGAAAGAGGAGTGAAAGAAGCCATCTATGTCCACTGTGAGCGACCATCTTTGAACAGAGGCGGTGGTTTACGACACCAACTCTCTGCCATCTATAATCCAGTTTTGAGATCCCTTCCCAGACGCCTTAACGCCCACTCACATCCTGGGCCATCTGATCCCAGGAATTCGCATGATAAGGTGGGGCCAGGTTTCACAATGAACTCACCCGAAACTCTGGCTGATTGGGACCCACACCCAGTTTCACACCTTGGCTCAGGCGATTAGAGGATCATCAGGGGGTCCTTTTGTCCCTCTGTGGGGGGATACTCCCACTAGGTTTATATCTGGGACTCTCCACCATTTGACCTTAGAACTGAAGCTTGTCGGATGAGAGGTGAAACGTCTTCAAGTAACTTAAAGAAGTCCAGACGCTTTTCTTTGCAAGCTCCTTTGACTACGATGACCTGGATGACACAGACTTATCGGATGATAGAATTCTTATATCGGGATATGAGATTTTGGTCATATGGCACAGCCCTAGGTTCATGTTGTAATGGGAGATCCGAGTTTAACTCATGAACAAACAATGCTAAACAAAGCACTGTTTTGTTATACTATGACTTGTACAGAGATCTAAAACATATGTTTAAAGAAGTTACTCAAAAAGAAGGCATTAGCAGACACTTTAAAACAGGCCTCGGGGTCAGACTGGTAGAATTATTTAAATATGTTTGGACCAGTTTGGACAATTAATGTTCTACCAATTAAAAAAAACAACATACATGGTACTTTTAAAATTGAATGTACACATGCTTTGCAATGTGCTTCGGATGCAGATGCTTGTAGAGAAAGAATCTAATTTTCCTGAGGTGTTAAACTTCAGTTTTGGATCATTTGCCTTCGATGTGCATTTTTCTGAAGCAACATTATCCATTGCCCATCTGTCCTGCATAACATAATCCTAATTTCTAAGAGGTTCATTTGGTTATAAATAGAACAAGTGTTTTACTGCAACAATGTATTTCTTTTATGCCATCTGTTTCAGGTTGATTTTCTATTTGTCTATACATGATTAGTCATTGAATGGCTGGATAAGTGTTTGATCACAGTGCCAAATGTTTGTCTGTATGAATGTTTGTTGCAGGCTTTGTTGTTTGCTAGCAGAGAAACAAAGAAAGAAAAACCGTCAAAGAGCAAAGAAAATGTTTTCTTGCCACATGCATTCATAGCCACTGGATAAACGGTACAAATAAAATGCTGATTTGAGTTTTTGGTGTCTTTTTAGTTTCAGTCAGAGCCTCCAGCTTTTCTAACTGGACCTGGAAAGACTTAACAACCTTGTTGTAAACACAGCTTATTCTATCAAAAGTCCTTATTGTTTTCCAACTTGCAGATTTATTAAAATTTACATAGTTTGTGCTGAACAGACTTGTCTCAAAAAAGAAAAAAATAATCACACTTAGTTTTAAACTGACAATGTGAAGTGTGGTTTAAAATCCATGCTTTGACGGGAATAGACATAAATACTAATTTTAATGATATGGGATTCATCTTGGAAAATACATTCACACACATGGTCAGTTCATGCAGTCCTCAGTTAGTTTCTTAAACAATCAAACTCAAGATAGAAAACATTAAACAAACACTCAAACATTAAATGGAAGTTTACTTTATGAACATGTGCTTTTGAGCTTGCAACCATATCCCTGAAAAAAAAAAGAAAAGAAAAAGAAAAAAAAGAACACAGCCTTCTCCCATACAGAGTGTCCACAAAGCCACCCTTTGGAAAGTGTTCATATGTTGGCATATTGGATCTTCTCCTCCAGTTACTATGATAAAAATAACACATACCTGAATTGGACTGAGTTTTACTATTTAATTGTGTTATAAGTGAAGGAGAGCTATAATCCCTTTTATATGAAATGAGTTGAATGTTTGGAAGCAAAAAGCAGACTTGGCGTTGAATAAACAGAAAAACTTTATCAATCTTTATTACAATGAATGAAATGTCCAGCAAGTAAATGGACTGGTTCTTATATAGTGCTTTTCTACTCTCCTGGAGTACTCGAAGTTCTCCATACAACACGCCACATTCACCCCATACACACAAGCATTATTATCTATACGGTGAGTGCTGCAAACTGGGGGAGCCAGGGATTGAACCACCAACCTTCAGATCAGCAGCTGACCTGCTCTACCTCCTGAGCTACAGCCACCGATTAAGTAGCAGGAGGGGAAAAATAGATGAAGACTAAACTACACGGAGCCCAAGAAAAAAGGAAAACCCGAAACTCATGGAATAAACTATAAATAACAACCATCGGAAACTCAAAACACCATCAAATAAGTAAACAAGCTAAAATGTAAGAAAAATCTTTTTACTTCAAGTCCAAAACTCAGAACACTGGGTCCAAGACCCGGACCCATAAGATAAGATAAGATAAGATAAGATAAGATAAGATAACCTTTATTAGTCCCACACGTGGGAAATTTGTTTTGTCACAGCAGGAAGTGGACAGTGCAAAAGTTATGAGGCAAAAATTAGAATACAATAAGAATAAATACATTACACAACTGTACAGAATAGAATAAAATAAAATACTATATACAGTAGAATAAAATAAAATAAATATACAATAAGATAAAAATAGAATACAAATACAAATACTATATACAACTGAGTAAAAATACAACGATGACAGAAAGGATTATTGCACTTAGTGTTATTGCATATGTATGGATGTGTGTGCTTGATCAGTTAAAGTCTTTATTATGGAGTCTGACAGCAGTGGGGAGGAAAGACCTGCGAAATCTCTCCGTCCCACACCGTGGGTGCCGCAGTCTCCCACTGAAGGAGCTGCTCAGTGCTGTCACAGTCTGCTGCATGGGGTGGGAGATGTTGTCCATCAGGGATGACAGCTTAGCCGCCGTTCTCCTGTCACTCACCACCTCCACTGGGTCCAGAGGGCATCCTAGAACAGAGCTGGCCCTTCGGATCACCCTGTTCAGTCTCTTCCTGTCCCCAGCAGAGATGCTGCCGCCCCAGCAGACCACGCCATAAAAGATAGCAGAAGCCACAACAGAGTCATAGAATTTCTTCAGGAGTGGGCCCTCCACTCCAAACGACCTGAGTCTCCGCAGCAGGTACAGCCTGCTCTGCCCTTTCCTGTAGAGGGCGTCTGAGTTATGAGTCCAGTCCAGTCTATTGTTCAGATGAACACCAAGGTACCTGTAGCTGTCCACAGCCTCAATGTCCATACCTTGGATGTTGAGTGGTTGCAGTGGAGAATGCTTGTGCCTGCGGAAGTCTACCACCAGTTCCTTGGTTTTACTGGCGTTGATCTGGAGGTAGTTCAGCTGGCACCAGTCCACAAAGTCTTGGGTCAGACCTCTGTACTCCTTGTCGTCCCCATCAGTGATGAGGCCGACTATTGCAGAGTCATCAGAGAACTTCTGCAGGAAGCACTGGGTGGAATTGTGGGAGAAGTCTGCAGTGTAGATGGTGAAGAGGAACGGAGCCAGAACCGTTCCCTGTGGGGCCCCCGTACTGCAGACGACCCTGTCCGACACACAGCCCTGACCCATGACACTACCTGGATCATTATTGGTGGTATGTGTCCAGAAAACACATCCCAAACTCTAAGGATACAATAATTTAGCAAGTTCTTTGTTAATTTTAGATCCTTTTTGGAATGAAAGCCATTGTGGCTTGTCCATGCCCCAGTTTTCACTGCTGATTGTGAAGTGCCCTCAATAATCTTTCCTTAATCATGTTAATCATTGAAAATTGCATAATGAATTGATTTTTTTTTTAAGGTCAGCAATTTGTAGTGATTAAATTCAACTTGGCATAACTACAATTTGCTCTTCATTCTTTCAGATTAGGTAGAGTAGTTTCTGGGAAAGAACTTCAAAGGATGGCTTAAATTGAGATTTTTATGAAATGGATAAATAGAATGTGTTAGTTATTTTTGAATATATTAAAAAAGTCACCAGAGTGAATTAGGAGTCTCAATTATACTTTCCATTAGTTGTCAGCAAATAAAGAAAGAAAGAAATGTGATTTTCAAAATGTCTTTTGTTCCTCAGCAAAATCAGCAGTCTTAAAAATCTTGTATAAATTGGCGGGGTCAGTTTTAACTGTAAGGCAAGGCAAGGCAAGTTTATTTGTATAGCACAATTCAACAACAAGGTGATTCAAAGTGCTTTACAGAGACATTAGAAACAAAAACAAATAAAAAGCATGATTTAAAATTGATTAAAACAAGCAAACAAACAAACTAATTAATAAACAAACAAAACAGCATATAAAATCAAAACAGATAAAATCAGAACAATAGATAAAATCAGTAGTTAAATGTAAGTTTTGAAATTTAAGCTTAGAAGTGTGGATTTGGTGCTTTATTCAAATGCAGCTGAGAATAGGTGAGTCTTCAACCTGGATTTAAATAAACTGAGTGTTTCAGCTGATCTGAGGCTTTCTGGGAGTTTGTTCCAGATATAAGGAGCATGAAAGCTGAATGCAGCTTCTCCGTGTCTGGTTCTGACTCTGGGAACTGATAAAAGACCAGATCCAGATGACCTGGGGGATCTGGAAGGTTCATGCTGGGACAGGAGGTCATTGATGTATTTTGGTCCTAAACCATTCAGAGCTTTATAGACCAGCATCAGAACTTTAAAGTCTATCCTCTGATGGACAGGCAGCCAGTGTAAAGACCTCAGAGCTGGACTGATGTGGTCCACTTTTTTGGTCTTAGTGAGGACTCGAGCAGCAGAGTTCTGAATGAGCTGTAGTTGTCTGACTGATTTTTTAGGTAGACCTGTAAAGATGCTGTTACAGTAGTCAAGCCTACTAAAGATGAATGCATGGACTAGTTTTTCCAGGTCCTGTTGAGACATCAGATCTTTTATCCTTGAAATATTCTTGAGGTGATAGTAAGCTGACTTTGTTATTGTCTTAATGTGTTTTTCTAAGTTTAGGTCTGCATCCATCACTACACCCAAATTTCTCGCCTGGTTTGTGGTTTTTAGATGTATAGATTGAAGTTCTCTGGTGACCTGTAATCGCTTTTCTTTGGCGCCAAAGACTATTACCTCAGTTTTGTTTTTGTTTAGCTGGAGAAAATTGTGGCACAACCAGTCATTAATTTCCTCAATGCATTTACCAAGAGCTTGTACAGGGCCTCGGTCTCCTGGTGACATTGTGATATATATTTGTGTGTCATCTGCATAGCTGTGGTAGTTTATGTTGTTGTTCTTTATAATCTGTGCCAGTGGGAGCATATAAATGTTAAACAGAAGGGGTCCCAAGATGGAACCTTGGGGAACTCCACATGTGATACTTGTCTGCTCAGATGTGAAGTTACCTATTGATACAAAGTATATCCTGTTTTCTAAGTATGTTTTGAACCAGTTTAGTACAGTTCCTGAAAGACCTGCCCAGTTCTCCAGTCGTTTGAGTAATATGTTGTGGTCAACTGTATCAAATGCTGCACTGAGATCCAGTAAAACTAAGACTGACATTTTTCCACTGTCTGTATTCAGACATATGTCATTGAACACTTAGGTCAGAGCGGTTTCAGTGCTGTGGTTCTGTCTAAAACCTGACTGGAAGGCATCGTAGTAGTTATTCTGTTTAAAGAAGTAACTGAGCTGTTGAGAAACTGCTTTTTCAATGATCTTACTTAAAAATGGGAGATTTGAGATCGGCCTGTAGTTGTTCATTTGTGTCTTGTCAAGATTGTCCTTTTTCAGTATAGGTTTTATTACAGCAGTTTTTAGTGATTCTGGAAACACACCTGATAATAAAGAAAAGTTGACGATCTGTAACAGGTCTGACTCTAAAGTCTTTGAGACCTTTTTGAAAAAACTTGTTGGCAGGACATCTAAACAGCAGGAGGAGGAGTTCAGTTGACCTAAGATGTCCTCCAGGTCTTTGCTGTTAATAGGGTCAAACTGTTTCATGGTGTTTAAACAGTTTTTCGGTGGACACAGTACATATTCTGGATCTGCTGTTGATGTACCAATTGCTTGTCTAATTTTTTGGATTTTTTCAGTGAAGAATTTGGCAAAGTCATTGCAGGCCATGGTCGAATGAAGTTCAGCTGCCACTGACACAGGGGGGTTTGTTAGCCTGTCAACTGTAGAAAATAAGACCCGAGCATTATGGCTGTTTTTAGTGATGATGTCAGAGAAGTAGGACCTCCTTGCATTCCTCAGTTGTAAATTATAATTGTGAAGTTTCTCTTTATAAATGTCATAATGAACCTGGAGGTTTGTTTTTCTCCATCTGCGCTCAGCTTTCCTACACTCACTCTTTTCATTTTTCACTAGTGTGGAGTTTCTCCATGGAGACTTTTTCCTTCCAGAGATAACCTTCACCTTAATGGGAGCAATTGTGTCCATTACATTTAACATGTTAGCATTGAAGCTATTGACGAGCTCATTGACTGACCCTCCGGACAGGTCAGGTGTTAATGGGAAGACCTGGTTAAAAATTGCACTACTGTGTTCAGTTATACACCTTTTTGTGATCACTGTTGTTGATATATTTATGTGGGCTGAGATTTTCAAAGAAAACACAGTAATGATCAGACACGCCCACATCAGACACAGTAACCTTTGGAATGCTCAGGCCTTGGAGGTCAGTAGGTCAAGAGTGTGTCCTCTATTATGTGTGGCCTCTGTTACATGCTGAGTCAGCCCAAAGTTGCCCAGAGTTTTACTCAGGTCTTTAGTCCCTTTGTCCTGAGGGTTGTCCACATGAATGTTAAAATCCCCAGCAATAATTACAGTCGAAATCAACACAGATCACAGACAGCAGTTCACTGAGGTCATTAAAAAAGTCTGTGCAGTATTTGGGAGGCCTGTAAACATTAAGAAACACAACTTTGGATGGGGCCTTCAGCTGTAAAGCCACATATTCAAAAGACTGAAAACTTCCAGGAGATAGCTGCTTACATTGAAATGATTCATTAAATAAGACAGCAACCCCTCCTCCTCTCCTGCTCACCCTGGCCTCACTGATAAAACTGTAGTTAGGAGGGGTCGTCTCGATGAGAACAGCTCCACTGTTACTTTGGTCCAACCAAGTTTCAGTTAAAAACATAAAATCAAGGCTGTGCTCAGTGATTAAATCATTAATTAAAAATGTTTTCCCAGCCAAAGATCTAACGTTTAATAAAGCCAACTTAAGTGTTTTAGAGGTATTACTTGTCCCCTCGTGTTTGGGAGCAGTCTGTGGCACACAAGGTATGTTTACTATGTTTAAAGATCTTTTAGAGTGCAGCTCTCTGTGTTTTGACCAGGCCACATGTCTCCTGTCACCTAAAAGTACAGAAATTTTAAAACCTTCTAGTAAACAGGGTCCCAGCTTCTCCTGGGAAAAGTCACCACTGCCATAATCCTCGCAGCCCGGACCCTCCACACATCACACATCAGACTGCGGAGACAGGGCATGAAGGTGGTAAGGAGGAACTAAGGGGGGTGAGGCTGGGCAATGTGACTTCGATTGCTCTGTTGAGGTTGGGGCTCGATGGCGAACCTTTGGCCGCTCTGGTGGGGGGTTTATGGGGGACAAAAAGGGATTGGGCCGGGGGGTAGATCTGAGCCCAGCATTGACCCGCTCCATGATCTCCTCAGTGATTTTCAGATGTGGGGAGGAGGGAGAAAGGGAGGGGGAGGCGCTGCAACAACATGGCGCTGCAAAAAGACTTTTCTCTGCTAATAGTTCAGAATAATTTGAGGTTAAATTGCTCATGTCAACCTCCTTCAATGATTTCACTCCATATATCTAATTCAGCTACTTCTTTTCCCAGCCAAATGGTTTCTAAACCACCTCTAGTATGTAGTCCAACAAAGAGGACCAGGAGTTTTTTGTTTTTTTTTTTTCATATAGTTGACAAGCAGAGAAAGTTTCATTTGTTTTTAATAAAAAGAAAATAGTTTCAACCCAAACAGGATTTTGGAAATGAGATCTGACTGGGTGAGTATTATGTTGACAGCTGTTAAAATGTTTCTCCTAGCATTAAAACACTCAGGTTCCTTCAGCAAAAAAAAAGACGCACTGCTGGGCCTCTCACTATACTCAGAAAAAGCACAGGATTTTAGCAGTGACAGGCAAACAACCCATTAGAAACTGAGGGACAGCATTCAATATTGACAGCGTGCTTGGCAAAATGTTGTGAGTTATTTGACAATCTGACTGTTAGCCTTCAACCAAACAATGCTAAACAAAGCAATGCAATTTTAACATTTCTAAAGACTGACAGTCAAGTCGAAATTTTAAAGGTACAATAACAATAATCTAATTTACACCAGACTGGAAATAAATACATTAAAAATGCAATAAAATTAGACTAGCGTTTTGCGACATGTATACGCAAATATACATGTCTCGGCATCACAATTCAAAATCAGTCAGTTGAAGCCATGCAATGAGATTTGAATGTTCCATTAACTTCCTTCCCTTATTCATGTCACAACATCAGCTGTGGCTATTACATCTGTCAGGACATTACCAGTAAGGTGAGGTGGGGAGAAAAATAGATTTCATATGTGACAGGTCTTATCTGTCCTTCACTAAACACATTTGCAGCTAGGGAAGGGTACGCTAGATTAGTCAGTGCATCATGTGGAAGATGAGCGACAAGGGCAGGTGCCAATACCCCAATGCTAGATTGAAAATTGAGAATTTTTCTGCAAATGCAGTGAAGCCACACTGACCTGCAAACACACTATCCCCAACTGTAGGGGACCTTGGATGGTAAACAAAATCAAATTAATTGAAGGAAACCTAGTTGCATGGTTTCTCATCTTGTTTTACATTTTACTTTTGTTTGGTGTAGTTAATGTAATTTTTAAAGGGTTTTACTTGGATTTCAGTCACATTTAGTGCCACTCCTCTGTCTGACGATGCTGATGTCAACTGCCTCAAACTAGTACAAAAACTAACAAGGGCCTCAAATGAACTATTTGCGCATATTTCCACACACAGTAAATTTATTGCACTTTGTATTTTATCTGGAAAGCCCTTTACAGAATATTCTTTGTCTTTCACATCAATAAAGGATAAATATATTTCATATAAATAAAAATTCAAAACTTCGTGCATTAAAGCAGAAAACCACATTATTAAGCTCTTAAAATGTGCAAATTAAAAGTTTCATTAAATGAACTCTGCAGGAAGTTTCTAATCTGAGATGCATTTTCTACAGTGCCACATTTAGAGCTGGACTTTTAACACTGTAACCATAGGATTTATTCTACACTACACCTTCAGACCTTTCAGCCTGAAGGTGAAATTGCCTTACTTTAAACATGTAGTAATCATTTTTCATGGCCTTAATTGTTGTACAGCATATTCTTAATCATTTTTTTATTCACCACCTGTACACAAGCAGACAAAGTGCTATTAGCAAAAATCCCACATTTCAATCATATTGTTCATATGACCTTTCCAACCAAATGTTTGACCTCGTGAGCTGCAATCATTTTTTTATTTTGTTTTTGCAAGGAGACATTAGAATACATGCTTAAGGCCTAAGATGGCAATAATGCACTGTGAGTTTATGTCACATGTGTTTTAAATTTAGTCTGTTTAATTAAAGAAAGATGCCAAGTGGATTTACTTTACCAAGTGGATCATCATGGCCTTGCCATATTGGTCCATTTGATTGACCTTTATTATAATTATGTATTTATTTTATTTTTGTTTTTTAAAGACGGGACAGACATGACTGGGGGATAGGACAGGGAGAAAGAAGGAAAGAAAGAGAGGGAGAGAAAGAAAAATAGAGGGGAGAAGAGATGGTGAGAAAGGGGAGAAGAAAAAAAAAGAAAAACAAACAAAACACCTGGATCACCACGATCACCAAAGAGCAACATAATAAAAACAACACCATCACAATAAATTAGCTAATAATAGATAACAGTAGATACTTTTTTAATTTCACCTGTTGAGAATGAAAAAAGAAAACAAGCAGAAGAAAACGAGAGCAATAGAATAAACAACATCACGATGATCTATGGGAATATAACTGTAAATACTAAATGTTAAACATTATTGTGCAGCACGTAAGATCGACAGCGCACAGTGTGCTTTGAGGTAGGAGCCAAAAAGGGTGTAGTTTGTGTGTGTGAGCACCCGTGTGTACACCTGTGAGCATGAACGTGCTTGTTTTAAAAGGTTCCTTCATGTAATGATCTGCTAGAGAACAGGTGTCGAACTTTAGACCTCGAGGGCCGGTATCCTGCAGGTTTTAGATGTGTCCTTGATCCAACACAGCTGATTTAAATGACTAAATTACCTCTTCAACATGTCTTGAAGTTCTCCAGAAGCCTGGTAATGAACTAATCATTTGATTCAGGTGTGTTGACCCAGGGTTGGATCTAAAACCTGCAGGACACCGGGCCTCGAGGCCTGGAGTTTGACACCCCCTGTGCTAGAGGGTGTGGGGAGCCACAGCCCCGTCCTCCAGGGCATGAAGCAGGTATGGAGGAGATCAAAACTCCAGACATCCAAAGGCCCTCAGAACACAAGAGACCAAGGAAGACCAACAGAGGGGCAGCCGCGCCACTATCCCAGAAAGAGCTGAGGAGAGTCCCAGATGAGGGGTCACTCAGCCGATGCGGAGCAGAAGCCAGGGGGGGGTTACAGTGACGTGCCCGTGAGCTCCGCCGGCAGCCAGCTGTGCCAGAGTGACTGAGCCCCAGGCCGAGAGACCGAGGGCACCCCACCCCCGAAGTGGCCCAAGCGAGCCCCAGGCTCCAGGCCCCAATAAGAAGCCACCAAGGAGTGAGCCGGTGTGTACCTGGACGCCCATCTCTGGACACAAAGAACCACCAACGCACTGATGTCTGAGGGCGTCTGCCACTGGTAGGGGAAGTGGTGGGGGAGATAGGCCTCCATACCTTGGATGACCTGGGATGTCCCCAGAGAGGTGACGTCTGATACCCGACCTGACACATGGACACAGACAAACAGGCACACACAGATACAAACATCCATTCCCACCCTCATGCTCTCATATGCAATTACTCAACACTCACCCAACATGGAGATAGACATAGAGAGACACTGTACTCCCCAAGCGTACTCTAAGCCCCGGGTCTAGGTAGGGGAGAGCGGGGTAAGTTGTCACACTCTTCACACTGACTAACTTTTACTGAGCACCATACATCACAACGTAATAAATGTTTCACCAAATGAAAGACGGAAGTCTCGGGCACATATGATGTATTGATTACATTTTCATATCTTATCTCATTACGGAGTTGTAGACTGTTGAAAGGAGAATGTGCACTTGTGACAATTTGCCCCATCGGCAGGTAAGTTGTCACACTAGATTATCTTAAAATATGAACACAAATACTTAATTATGATTATTGATTTTAATTGTTAAATTCAAACCAAAACTGGAAATTTGAACAATTATGCCAAGAAAAAAACAATTATTTCAATCCAATACACATTTTAATCAAAACATTAAGTAGAAAGAAAACTTTAGTTTGAACTGTTCTCTGGCTTGCACATAAATCCATCATAACTGAATGGAATGCTGCAAATAACTTGCTTTACTTAACATGTTTATACTCTGAACAAAACAGATGCCTTATTTCTGATTAATCAGACTCAACTTCATAGTCACAATTCTGGCACACATAAATTGCCTGGCCTGAGGTGCAAGCATCATGGGCCCATTTGTTGCATTTTACGCATTTTACCCAGGTCTCTTTTGGACGACTGTTTGAAAATGGCTCCACACAGACAAGGCAGAAGCACTCTTCATCATCTGATGATGACTCTTGAATTATTTTTCTTCTTTTAGCTGCGTTGTTCTTCATAGGTCCAGATGTTTTCCCCCCTCGCGTCCCTCTCTTTTGAAACAGCTTTTTGCTAGATTCAGCCTTATTCTTTTCTTTTTCTAGTTGCTGCTTCACTGGCGTGTCGGTTAGAATTGCTGCTTTGCGTCGTTTTCTTCCTTTGCTGGATGGTTTTCGGCGGCCAGCTTTTGGATATGGCTGGATGTCCTCTGGAGTTGGTAGTCCGCTGTCAGTAATTGCAGTGCGGTAATTTATGTCAAAATCCTTTGCTGTACTTGTGATTGATTTGTTCTGCATCTTTACCTGCCTGACTGCCTTTAACATAATGTCAGGTGGTGTTCTTCTGTTCTTCTGATAATTTCGAACCATCTTACTTTCTTCCTTCCTTCCTTAATTCCTGCCTCTCCTTCCTTTCTTCAAAAACCTTATTACAAATACAAATGAATTACAATATCACAATTTTTTGGAGCATTTATTTGTACTGGGGCAAGTTGTCACATGTGACGACTTGCCCCAAAGTTAATGAGACAACTTGCCCCAAACTGACATTTATGCTAATTTTGGCTAAATGTCAGGGTTAGCTCAACATAGCACATCAGCTGAAGTATCAAAAGACACGTTAATGTCTCCTCTATTTTGTGTAAAATAATAATCTGTAACATCTATACCTAACAAAGTTGTACTGAAGAAAATTTAAAGTGATTTATTTTTCCTTTTAGGTCAAAAAAATAAAAAAGATGTGCTCACCTCAGATTAGAGCAGTCTTGACCACATGTGAACAGGAGGTTGACTATAGAAGAAGAAGTCACACAAAGTGGCTATTTCATTTTTGAGATAGAGCCTCTAGTGTTGGAGTTATGAACAGTGTGACAACTTACCCGTGTGACAACTTACCCCGCTCTCCCCTACCCTTGCCCCTGGAGGGGGAAACTGCACCCGGACCCAGGTGGTGTTACCCTTTTCCCTGGGGTGGGGAGAAGCAGACCGCCCCGACTCTGCAGCAGCAGGGAGGCCCCACATTCCAGACCCCAGTCGAATGGCCAACTTCTCCTCCTAGCCCCCCCCCCCCGCTCCAGCAGGCCGCAGAGAACGGGGGTGTGTGAAGACTCCAAACCATTTTTGTGCATTATTAAACACACAGCAGTTAATTATCTCAATTACAAGCGTACTTCAGACAGAGTGGGCTATTATATGGTCAACTGTTTGGGATGCATCAGAAATTGACAAACAAAACTGGAGCGTGACCCCAGTTAGTTTTCTCGGTTTTCAATTGCACTGCTGCAACACTAACTAAATATCAAAGAAGCAAGATGATGTGCAGAGTTTGTTGTTTATGCTGGGCACCCATGCTGAGAGCACAAGAGGCACTTGGCTTCCTTCTCTAATTCTCTCCTGGACACAAACATTAGACTATCAGTGGGATACACATTACACTGCTTTTATAAATATTAATTCAACATGCAGATGAGTTTGTTTGGTGTTTTATGTGTACTTACATAACATGTGTACTTGTGATTCACAAGGGGATAAATTCATATCTCACTGTGTTAATATCTCCAGCGTGTTTTGTTACTCAATCTGCTTGATTTACAATACTAAGATGTACATTAACATTTTACAAAATCATGATGTGCATGCTATTTTTATCAGTAAAAAGAAATGGTCATTACTGTATTTGACAGTAGCAGCATTCAAATTGAATGTGCAGGCACATTAGAGAGAAGAAGAACCAGACTTCACTAGAATGCCTGATACTGTTCTTGTATTCTATTCTTCTAATCCAGCTATTAGAATGAATTTACCTGCCAGACAGAGACTGAGGCCGTAGGTCCGCCGTATCAAATATCCAGAGCCATCCTGCCTCCCTGGCATCTAATTACTGATACAAATCATCCACAGATAATGTATTCCCATTTGTTATTTGCATATAACTAATGATAATGCTGTATATATTGTGGGCTGTTGGTGCTTTAAAACAATGTCTGCATTTGGCAATAATGATCTGAGAAGATTATAAACATAAATCAGGAGGGTGTCAGAAGCAAGGAACTGTTTGGCAGTGTATCAATTCAAAACATTCGTGACATTTAAAAAATATATATATATTTATGATTCATGCATTGTTTCAATGTGTTATATTAAAATTTTATTGAAAATTCATTAGAAAAACTAACAGGGAACAGACTGTCTCAGAGATTCCTTTGCACATGTAACATGGATCAACCACATTTGAACTGTTTGACCCTCGTTCAGCCAGTATTGTTATAAACAGTGGCATGCAAAACATGGAATTCCATGAAGTAAGATAATGAACAAAATTATGAGCAATTTGCATTTATTAATAATTGAGGCAACACTAATATTTAAATTGTGCTCTCAAACTTTTACAGAATAAGCATTTGCAACCTTAATGCAGTAGTTTTGCTAAAAATGGCTTTAATAGATAAAAATTTTATCAGGAGGCCTCAAGTTACTTCAGTTTATCATTTTGAATGAAAAACAAAATGAAAAGTTCACCAGGTACAAACTCATATTTAGCTAAACAGTGTGGGGATCTGCTGAACAAGACAATCAACTGATAGTATGTGATCTCAACAGGGATTATGGATCCAGAAGGGTCTTTTTTTCTTTTCTGGTAGCTGCAAATGCTACAGGATGCCAAAACTTTTAGGATTAGGATCAGGGAGATGCACATTCATCATTGAATCATTTTAGGTTCATATGTTCATATGATAACCCCGACTTCTTCATCTTCATTTTACAGTGGAAGTATTATTATTATTATTATTATTATTATTATTATTATTATTATTATTTTGGGGAAAAGGGGATGTCAATGAAATAGGACATTTAAGTGTAACAGTAGTAATAAATATAATGTCTAATAATAGGGTGACAAAGAAACTGCATTCATATATATTTGAAGTATTTGCCAGAACAGTACATGGCCACTTCTTTGCCAGAAAGTGCAATGCAGACTTCTAACAGTCATGATTTAGTACTGAAGCCTCTACCCAGCCATCTGGACCATTAAATTAAACACGATCTTCAGTCTGCGTCTATTGCCGGTGTTACCATGGTGTTATAGTGTTTTATTCAGTTTGTGTTATCTTCTCAGAGCTTGGGAAAAATGTCGGGCAAACAGAGAGCAAGTAAGAACAGGTCAATTGCCATGCTCCAATTATTTAACAAATTGCATTTATTTGTTTGCATGCTTTAGAAAACTCCAGAGATGAAAGATATACACCAAAAGAAAAAGAAAAAGTACCTGTGGTGTTGCACAAGGACATTATGGGATAATAGGATCAGTATAAATTCGTAGAGATGATAGTGGTGTTTAACTTAGAATTCACAGTATCATTGGCACAATCGGCCCTGCTCTTTTGTTGTGCTGATTAGCAATTTTGTGTTCCACAATGAACTGGTATTGATCTTTTTTCAGGAGAGAAAAGGCAAACATAACTGATCTGCTTTAAAAACTTTAAAAATAAATGCAGAATTTCTTTTTCCATTTCATGGAACCCACAAGTCTTTTTTCCAACTTGAAGGTCCTGGCAAATTATCCTTTTTTCAAACTTTGTCTTGGTTTTCCTGACAAAAGCTTTCTAATTCCTTACTGAATAATGCAAAATGGCTTGAAGTAGTCAGAATCAATACAGTAATTAGAAATCATAAAATTTAAACAAACAACTTCGCCTTCCAGGTTCTTCTTGATACACTGGCTTTTTAATGCTCGCTACAAACTGTTGTTTAAAAAAATCTTTTGACTCTTTTTATTTATAACATGGACAGTAAAACCATTAAACTTTATAGATTGGACAATAAAAGAACTGTCATTCAGTACATAAAAGAAAACTCATCTTGAAACTAATGGCATTTTAACTTAGTATCATCGCTAAGTGCTATCTCATGGACATGTGTTTATTAGCAATTTAATTGGTAAACAAGCCCCAAACAGAGCTGTTGTACTGAGGTGCACATCTGACAAAACACATATACAACCACTGCTGTATACAACCACTTTGCCATCTTTAAAATGGCCATTAACTTCCAAATAATGAAAAAAGTTCAGCAAAGCTTAACAACACAAAATTATTATACTTTTGTCCATGCTCTGATTCCACCTCAGCACAAGCAATGCCAGGTTGGCTCCCAGAAGGTGATGTTTCTCTCAATATGGGTGTTTCTGTTTTACAGCCCAATCCCATTTTATACACATCTATAAAAATCCTAAAATATATTTTAGGATGTCCATGTGGACTATTCCCTCCCCCACATTCATCTTTACCAGCAATGTTCCCAGTCACTAGAAATGTGGTAAAAGAATTGATGAAAGCTCCTTGTTCTCTACACAAAGTGTGTTTAAAGCGCCTAATTTGAGCCAGTTTTATCTTATCTAATAACCCATTTTAGGGACGGTGAGAATGGAGTGAAGTTGCCACCTGAAAGGATGTTTTTACTCCATCGCAGCATAGTGAACCTCTTAATATAAATTAGGTCAAAAGCCTGGTCTTTACTCTGTTATATCATTCAACTACATCATTCAGGTTCGATATATAAGCTTAGCTTTTATTTTTTTTGTTCAAACCAAAGACAATTTTTTTGGGGGGGGAATCTCTCTTTGGAGGAGTTGTGTCATATATGTATGAGTCACACAGCACACTCTGGAGAATTTTATAATTTGAAATGTGACTTTGTTTGAGAAATTGGAAAGGTTAATTGATCCAGTGCCATTATTAATACACATAATCAACTAATTCATGCTGAAATTCTATTTGCAGGAGAGTGTTGACCCTTAAACGCATAACATGAGATGCTGACTAAAATAGCAGAATAGCATTGTCTAAATGTTTTTGTACATTCACACAAAAAATCTATTTAAAGTGGTTTTGAGGTTTTGAACGTTTTGCTCCAATGTGTTTACAAAAAGTAAAACTAAACAATAATTCTATTTTTACTGTATAAAGTACTGGTGAGTTATACAGTGGCACTGAAGGTGTTAGCCACCAGGTACTGACCCAGCAACAATAAGCAGCGCAACCAATTAACAGTGACATGTATGATCAGCACAGAATGTGAGATATCACATCTTTAAAATGTCATTGTCTTGTCGTGTCTACAAGTTCTCTAGCATCTTTCCACAGAACTTACACTGCTGAATTGATGGACTGATCATTACAGGAGCTAGGAAAAAGGCAGAGAAAGTCACTAATGAGCTTTTATATCTAAGGCTGTCGCTTTTAAAGGGCAGGCTGTTTAACAAGAAACTGTTGTTTGTCTGACAAATATTGCTCTTTTGCAATCGCTCCGGGGAACATATTGTAGATGGTTTATTCCAAGTGAGTGATTGTGCAAAGAGACTTGAGTCGATCTTGGAAACATGTGCGTAAGCTGTGCCACAATATTGTATAGTAACCACAGAGTTAAGACACTTATTAACCAGATAGCAGAAGCAGATATTTTTGTGTCAGGATGGCAGCGAAAGCCAAAATTCTTCCCAGAAGAACAATACGTTTCGAGAGAACTCAGTGGAGAGGGAGAAAAATGAAGAAAGGGAGTCATTAAAATCAGGAGTAAGATTAGCTATGTGCTGAGACATGAAAAACTGCTGGTGTTCTTACACTTCTATTTGAAATTGAGCAATTCAAACTGCAGCAGGATGTGAAATCTAAATTAAAATGGCAATTTTGAATGAAAACATGCTTCACCAAGAATACTGGCAGTTTTTGTGTGTTTTGTATTTGTGTTTTTAAGGTTACTATAGTGCCTGGCCAACATTTACAATCTATCCATCCATCTATTCATTTTCTGTGACTTACAGTTTGCACACCTGGTTTAACCAAAGATGTCCAGACCTCTTTGGTTCCTCTCCCCAGCCACATCCTTCTGCTCTTCTGGTAAGACATCAAGGTGTTCTCAAGCCCGAGAGATATCACATGCACCATATCTTGGGTCTGTGCTGGGGACTACTCACAGATGAGCATGCCCTAAAATATGGCATCCTAGTGTAATACCTGAACCACCTCTACTAACTTCTTTATGTGTAGCTGCTCTAATCTGAGCTCCTCCCTAATAACTGAGATACTAACAAGATTTCTAAGAGACAGTCCAGGCACCCTCCAGAGAAAGCTCATTTCCACCACTTATATCCCTGAATTTATCCTTTTAGTCATTATTCACAGCTTGTGGCCATAAGTGGGAATGTAGATCCACAGATAAATCAATAGCCTTGATTTGTCCATAAAAATTATGAACAGAATCAGTACAAAGGGCAGCTGTGGCAGAATCCAGCACTTATTAAGAAAGAAACTGACATATTGCCAGAAAACAAACCAAGCTCTCACTATAGTCATACAGGGACCAAATGGACTATAACAGCAGGCCTGATACCACATACTCCCACAGCGACCCTACACAACATCCTGAGGGACATGGTCAAATGCCTTCTCCAGGCCCACAAAACACACGCACCCTAGAACATCCTCCGAAGGATAAAGAGCTGGTGCAGTGTTCCATGACCAGGACAGAAACGGCACAGTTTCTCCTGATTTTATATTAGAATTATATTATAATAATTCTTGATGGTTGCCTTTTTTTTTTTTTTTTTTAAATTGACAGACAGTTATTTGGCATGAAACCTTGCAGCTTAGACCAGCTTATTTATTTTTAAAGCACACTAATGAGAAAAAAAATGTCAGCACCCTCACTGACAATGTGTCAAACATCAGTGACAGGCTGCTTTAGGAGAACAATGTGTGTCAAGGGTCAGTGGCTCCTTGACATTTACAGTAACTGTTTAATTACAAGCTTCACCACAATCTAATTTCCTGGGTGGGCATTCTTTATGTTGAACTAAAACTATAAGCTCAGTCAGACCTGGGTAATTACTGCCTAAAGCAAGTATATCCCACCACTCTCCCACTGTACCATTACAAGAATGATTGGAGATGTGTGGGGTTGGAGTGGGTTTGGGGAGAGGGGATCACGAATGTAACAGGCCATTACTCATAAAGGTCTGTACTGGCAATATAGAGTCAAACCTCTACAGAGTAGAAAAAAGCTCTTGCTTCAATAAAAGAACATGGATTGCTTATCTGAGATAGTGGCAAGCCCATGGATCATTGTGCTTCAGACTTCTTCAAGTAGTTTTAACTCATCTGTAGGTGGAAGGACTTCTTTGTCTGTAACCACAAAACCCAACATGGTTCATGGGAACTAAAACATTACTGTATAGCATAAGCAGCTACATCTGGGCAACAAAACAAAACCCCTTGTATGTCATTGACGAAAGCCTTAGGTTCTCTGGGCAATGAGAAACAAAATATGTACTATTTTTAGTGTAGAAGGATATTTTTATGTATGTATTTATTTATTTGTTTTTATGGCAGCCAGCATGGTTATAAAAGTAATAGATTTCAGTTAAAATTTTGCTGTCATCTTTTTTAAACCCCGCACCTAAGTAATGTTGTTGCACACCAAATAGTATAGGCAATGAAAAGGTGAAAAATTGCAAAAACAGTCGTTTATTGGCAATGAAACTGAGGTCTCTTAAATTAATTACAATGTTTCAATGTTACCATTTCATGGACTACCATAAGATTTTTATGGCCATTAATTATAAAATTTTGTTCAATGTTGATTAGTACTAGAAATATCCAGCTGGAAAAAGCAACAAAGCTCAGTCTGTCTCTCTTGAAATGGACATGTAAAGTACAATATAATCTTACATGTGTATGGGCCTTCTATATATAGGTATTTCCACCAACACATCAGCTATGATGGTACTTCAGAGGTTACTCAAGATGGCTTATGACCAAATAAAGAGCTAATGAAATGAGGAAATCCATCTGGAAATGGATAGATTGCACTGGATCCTGGCAGAAAGCATTAACATCTGGCAAAGCCATGTTGCAGTCCTATATCTGAGCCAAAGATATTTGGCATGAAGCGTCAATGCTCCACGAGTAAAAATAAGTGACATATAAAAACTATGTGTTAACACACCCACACCCTCCCTGTCCCTTGTTTAGTTTCAAGATGAAGGCAATACATGTCTGTAACTTTGTAAAAGCTAAAATGCAGTATAGACAATGCCTTTTTAGGAAACCATGTCTTATTGGTCAAACACTACGGTGTTGTGTTGTTATAACCTTAACACAAGGGTGTCAAACTCAATTGCACAGGGGGCCAAAACTCAAGGCACACCTTAGGTCTCGGGCCAAACAAGATAAACATTTATTGAACACACTAAAACAATGTTTTACAGTACAGCACAGTTGGTACTTGGGAAGTTGTTATGCCCAGCTAGTTTGCTACAAGTGCTCAGTGGAGGTGAAACCTTTGCCCACACATGCCTGTAAGTTTCCATTAAGTACTATAACCTTAACTATCTGATTTGTGATGCATGTGTAATGTGAGTATACTGAGTTACTATTTCAGCTGTGTGGTCATTACTCATTTGTAAGCTACTTTTGTGCTAGCGACTGTATATTAGCATGTGTTTGCTAACTTGCTATGTTCAATAATGCTAGTTAACTGAAGGTGATGTTTATGTTTAATTTAGGCAACCTTAAGATTTATGTTTTTGCTGGTTGTCATGAAAACTAAGTTTCAATTATTACATTATGTATGCTCAGTGAATGAGAAGGTAATTATCTGTTTTGTGTTTATTTAGTTTTACAAAAGAAAAGAGAAAGGAGAGACGATGAAAATGGATAAGGGATACCTTGTATAAGAAGCCTTAGTAACATGGCATGTAAACTGGAGATGCAGATCGAAGTAAAGAAGAATCTCAGTTCAAAGCATTCTCTTCTTTTCATTCTGTTCACTGTCTGTCAAACTGGATAAGCTAAATCACGCCCACATCTAGTGAGGACAGAACAGGTGTCAAATATCAGGTCCTGGAGCCAGTGTTGGCCTGCAAAGACTTCAATCTGGCCTACTGGATAATTTTTGAAAATGTGAAGGAGAACAGCAATTTTGGACTTTTAATTGTAGTTTAATATGTTTTACAGTTTTTCTGCTGATAATGACCTCCCCTGTGGTCATTCATGCTACACCAAAGTTAGATTTCAGTCATTTTAAACATTTACTACTTAAAATTTAAGGCCGCAGAGTTCCGTTGATGGATTTTTTTTTCTGTTAAAATAGCACTTTATTTTTTTATATAAAATAGGTCCAGTATTAAATTTGTAGTTAAACTTCTGTACACTGGTAGAAAAGGCAGTTTTATTGGTCAGGTCAACACAAGATCAAAATGGGCTGGTATCGCCTGTGACGTAAAATGAGTTTGACATTCCTGCCGTAACGTGTTACATTTATTAGTTTTCAAAACTGATGAGCACTTTCAGCAATGCAAAGAAATAGTGGGACTTCAGTAAACACTCCATATCTCAAAAGCTCTTTCCCTCTTTTTAATCTCAGAAGTTAGAATTTAGAGCAAATTTGCTTTATTATCAAAAAAGTTCAGCATAATAAGAAGGCTATTGTACAGTTGTCACAATGACTACCTCATTATTATTCATTGTGCTTAGTCTGCCCCTTTGTCCCTGTCTCCATCCACATCTCATTTCTCTCCAACCTTCAGGAACTTTCCAGATCTGCCACTCACAACCTGTCTACCATGACCTGTCCTACTTTTTCTGTTAACTAAGCTGCACCTGCCAACAGATTCACTATTCATTTCCATCAAGTAACAGCCTAATAATTAACACTGGCCCTTACTCCAATCAAATGCCACAATGCCACATGTTCAAGACACTGCTGCAAGTCCTTACATCTGAAAGTTCGCCTGCCTTCAAATTTTTCCCTTTAATCAATTACAGGTTCACTCTCAACTAGCTTTGTTCAGATTTGCTGTCTTTGCCTGTAACGCAGGTCCTGTCATCTTGTTAATTTTTATTTGGGTTGTTTTCCTTCCTACACCACCCATGACAGTAATTATGAGCATATTTGTTGTTTCAAAGATCTTATAAACACTTTTTCCACATCATAAAGTGACATATTCCATTTTTTGGAGGGTTTTTTACATAACCTTTTTACATTCAGGTATTAAAATATTCTGCTGTGTTACTTTAAATGTAAAGCAATGTGATCCTCTCCCATACAAATAATGGTTTACAAATTAAAATGTATGATCGCAAAAGCCTCCACATAACGTATTTATATGATGAAAATCTCTAATGTAAAAAGACAGAAGAAATGAAATAAACAAATCTAATTATGAGTTACCCTGTTAAAATATTTGTATTGTCTTGTGTCATAAATTAATCATATTACCTGTCACATTGTATCAAGGCATGAAGTCACACAGTCCATCAGCCATCTAGGTTATACACTGAACCTCCATCTGGATGATGATGAAAATGCTTGCAACCGTAACACGTGTAATTCATTTGCAAGATGCTCATTTTACACAATGTCATAACCCTTTGAGATTTTTTTTATAGCACAATGGCTTTGAGATTCATAGCATTTTTCTATTTAATGACAAATTATATTATAAATAATATACACTAGCATATACAGCGATCCTGCCGCCAAAAGACCGCTCTGACCTGCAGAACACTCACTTCTGGGGAACACCTGCAACAACTCCTTTGGGTTCTGTGAGTTATGGGGTGGAAGTTCCATTTATCACACTAGTTCCAGGTCATTCTGTAGATGCTCCACTGCTCTGGGATCAGGGAACTTTGGCAGTGGGGTCAACAGCTTTTTGTTGTATTCTTCAAGCAACTCCTGAATAGTGTTTACATGATAATGATGCATACTTTTTGCTTGGGAAAACTAACAGGCAATGATGTCACGATGGGATACGTGTTCTTCATCTGTTATTAGCCTGTCAAAGGGAGGATCAAAGTATAACAAATAGTAAAATTTCAATAAATAATAAAAATAAAGTCACAGACAATGAAAAAATCGTGGATTACCATTTATAACTGGCTGTTGTTCAATGCAGACATAAAATTCAGTCAAGTATCATCATTCAATTACTGTTATTGCCAGAAGGGGGAGACACTGCAGATCTTCCCCTTCTGCACTCTATCTATCAATCTATCTATAACTGTGTGTATGTGTGTTTATGTCTGTATATACATACACACCAGTCAAAAGTTTGGACACACCTTCTCATTTGATGGTTTTTCTTTATTTTCATGATATATTGTAGATTCTCACTGAAGGCATCAAAACTATGAACGAACACATATGGAATCATGTTGTAAACAAAAAAGTGTGAAATAACTCAAAACATGTTTTATATTTTGGATTCTTCAAAGTACCCACCCGATGCTTTTATTACTTCTTTGCACACTCTTGGCATGCTCTTTGTGAGCTTGTTACCTGAAATGGTTTTTCAACAGTCTTGAAGGACTTCCCAGAGATGCTGAGCACTTGTTGGCTCTTTTGCCTTCACTCTATGGTCCATCTCATCCCAAACCATCTCGACTGGGTTTAGGTCAGGTGATTGTGGAGGCCAGACCATCTGGCGCAGCACTCATCACTCTACGTCTCAGTCAGACCGCCCTTACACAGCCCCGAGGTGTGTTTGGGGTCATTGTCCCTTTGAAAAATAAAAGATGGTCCAATGAAACGCAACCGAATGGGATGGCATGTTGCTGCAGGATGCTGTGGTAGCCATGCTGGTTCAGTGTGACTTCAATTTTGAATAAATCCCCAACAGTGTCACCAGCAAAGCACCCCAACACCATTACCTCCTTCGCCATGCTTCATGGTGGGAACCGTGCATGTAGAAACAATCCCTGTACCTTTTCTGTGTCACACAAAGACTCAGCAGGTGGAACCAAAGATATTAAATTCAGGACTCATCAGACCAAAGCATTTCCACTGGTGTAATGTCCATTCCTTGTGTTTCTTGTCCCAAACAAATCTATTCTGCTTCTTGTTTTTTCTTAGTGGTTTCTTAGCAGCTATTTGACCATAAAGGCATGATTCACGCAGTCTCCTCTGAACAGCTGATGTAGAGATGTGTTTGCTACTGGAACTCTGTGTGGCATTTATCTGGGCTCTAATCTGAGCTGCTGTTAACTTCCGATTTCTGATCCAAATACAAGAAGTAGAATCCTTCACTGCTCACATCAACTCAGTGGATAAAAGTGCACCAGAGAAGACACAAAGGAAGACAGTTTGCCATTTCTGGACTGTGCTGTGCATATTGAGGAGTATGGAAACTTCAACATCAGACCCTCAAATCAGGACCCTACAACACCATCCATCCATCCATCTTCTTCCGCTTTATCCGGGGCCGGGTTGCGGGGGCAGCAGCCTTAGCAGAGAAGCCCAGACCTCCCTCTCCCCAGCCACCTCCTCTAGCTTATCCAGGGGAACACCAAGGCGTTCCCAGGCCAGCCAAGAGATATTATCTCTCCAGCATGTCCTGGATCTGCCCTGGGGCCTCCTCCTTGTGGGACATGCCCGGAACACCTCACCCAGGAGGCGCCCAGGAGGCATCCTTGTCAGATGCCCGAACCACCTCAGCTGCTCCTCCTTGATGTGGAGGAGCAGCGGCTCTACTCTGAGCCCCTCCTGGATGGCTGAACTTTTCACCCTATCTCTAAGGGAGAGGCCAGCCACTAGGGATGGGTATTGATAAGATTTTCACGATTCTGATTCCATTTTCGATTCTGTTTAACGATTCGATTCTTTATCGATTCTCTTATCGATTCTTTTTTAAAAAAAAGGAGAACACTAAGGTCGATTAGCTTAGAACTTTGTTTTATATCTTCTCTTTGAACAAGATAGAAATTTAGGAGTAACATGGCCTTACAAACCCAGCAGTGAGATCTTAAGAGATCCACAGCCTATGGCTCTTCAATGGGGTGTCACAGGGTCCCCAGGAAAAAAAATTTGTAAATGTAAAACAATAAAATAAATATTCTTCTGTAGCAATAACAAAGTATAACATAAATTATTCTGTAGCAATTACACAAGAATATCCAGTAATGTCTCTGCCTACAATTAAACAAATTCACTTACCGAAAATCGGGGGCATCTGCTGTGGCAAATGGGTGCAAGCCTTTGACCACAAACTTAGTCACTGCTCGGTGACATTCGTCTATCCTGGCCTGAAAGGAGACGCTACCGGTAGACTGCAGCGACAACTGCCAGCATCTTAGCCAGCCAGACTCTGTCTGTCTCTCTCATCATGGTCACCTAAATGCACAGTAATGGCAGGTTTTGTAATAAGGCAGATCGCGCTAACATAATATGCACTGTTAGTTGATTATTTACCTGCCGCATTAACGGGAGAGGACGTGCAAACGTTACCACCACTGCTGCTGGGTTGAGATTCACGAGTCCGGAGCGGAATTAAAAACACGACATTCATTTAAGGTCATCGCGTATTTTGTGAGCAAATGCTTTTGCATATTCGTAGTGTTTCCTCCCTTAAATTAAATATCTACTTTGCAAGTATTGCAAGTTGCCCTGTTGTCTTCCATTCTCGTAAAGTATAATCCAACTTTTTAGCGTTTGAGCCGCCATGTTTCCTGCCAGGTAAATGAAGCTCCGCAACGTGGTGACATCATTCGGGGCGACTGGAATCGATAAGGGAAAAATGGCAAACAATTCCAAGGAATTGAAATAGTGGGAACCAGTTCTCAACAAGAACCGGTTTTCGATACCCATCCCTACCAGCCACCCTTCGGAGGAAGCTCATTACTGCCGCTTGTATCCACGATCTCGTTCTTTCGGTCACTACCCACAGCTCGTGGCCATAGGTGAGGGTAGGGGCGTAGATTGACCGGTAAATTGAGAGCTTCACTTTTACACTCAGCTCTCGCTTCACCACGACGGACCGGTGTAGCATACGCATCACTGCAGCCACAGCACCAATCCGTCTGTCGATCTCCGGCTCCCTTCTCACTCGCGAACAAGACCCCAAGATACCTGAACTCCTCCATTTGAGGCAGGAACTCCGACCCGGAGTGGGCACTCCACCCTTTTCCGGCTGAGAACCATGGCCTCAGATTTGGAGGTGCTGATCCTCCACCCTAAAACACCAGGCAGAAAATTTTCCCTCTAAGCTAGAAGGGGAAAAACAGGGAACACACACAAAATAAAGCTCTTAAAATGTGTTTATCCTAACTGGGCCTTCATCAAATCAGAGAAGAAAGTCAGACACCAACTAGGGAGATCCAAACACAAACTTGTACAGCAAAGCGAGGAATGCTCAGACCTCTACATTGGAGAGACCAAACAGCCACTTCATAAACACATGGCACAACATAGAAGAGCCACCGCCACGGGACAAGACTCGGCGGTCCATCTGCATCTAAAGGACAAAGATCACTCTTTCGAGGATGCCAATGTTCACATTTTGGACAGAGAGGACAGATGATTTGAAAGAGGAGTGAAAGAAGCCATCTATATCCACTGTGAACGACCATCTTTGAACAGAGGGGATAGTTTATGACTCAAACTGTCTGCCATCTATAATCCAGTTTTGAGATCCCTTCCCATACGCCTTAATGCCCACTCACATCTTATCATTTGTTCTCAGTAAATCACATATTAGGGTGGGGCAAGGTCTCACAATGGGTTCACCCAAAACCTTGGCTGATTGTGACCCACACCCGTTTTCACACCTTGGCTCGTGTGATTAGGTAGAGGATCAATAGGGGGTCAATGACCCTCTTGGAGCCACTCCAATATGGTTTAAAATCTGGGACTCTCCACCAATTGCTCTTAAAACTGAAGTTTCTCAGGTGAGAGATGAAATGTCTTCAAGAAACTTAAAGAAGTCCAGATGCTTTTTTTTCTTTCCAAGCTCCTTAAACAAACCTCAGATAATGGTGATGTTATTGAGGTTACAATTAGCATTCTAACCTCAATAATTTAGTTATATTGTCACTAATTATAACTATGTAGTTAAGAAACTGAGGGCAACAATAATTAAAAGTCACTAAGAGACAATGACTGTCTACAGTTGACAGGTTCTCAATAAATCATGTTACTTTGTCAAGTCTTGCCTGTTTGCGCTTTCATATAAAAGTGATCTTCATTCATTATTTTTAGTTGACATTTAAGAGTCATATATTGTTCCCATATCCCTATTAAATTGCTATGCAAACTGCTATTTTGACACTAAATTTAGCTTTAATTTAACTGTCGATGGACTTATTTAATGTTTTCTTTTATGGTTACATCACAAGCTTTAATCGATCTGTAAAGGGTCAGAGGACTATCAAAGTCTATTTATATCACAAGTGCACAATTTTATATTTTCAAAGGCAAACCTTTAGTAACTAATGAGAATTTTTAGGTAAATACTCTTTCCATTTGTTAAATTAAAATGTCCCTTTAAATGTTCACTGTATATCATAGTAACTCAGCTCCATTTTATATTAGTCTTATTATTATTATTTGGAAACTTTTTGAGCAGTTTCTTTAAGCAGACCAGTTATGTTTGTTTCCTAGATATAAAAGGAAACATACAGATCTTTTATACAGATAGCAGCTATACAGAGAGAGGGAGAGATGATGTGGGCAAATTGTGATTCATGCATTAGGTCACATACGAAGAAACTAACTTATGGGATACAAGGTAATTAAGGAGGTGTTTTGTAAATGCTTGAAGTCAGATCTGATTCCAATTTGCCAGAAAGAACTAATAAATGTGTCACTTTTACTCTTTGAATGCGCCTTGGCTTCTCTAATGACAGTTGTTACCGATTTAACCTCAGCTAGCTCTATAATTAACTGGTTGATTTTCAGATGCTCTGTAGCTGCATCAATGCAAAGACTGGGACTATCTTAATATGTGAGAGTGCAATAAAGCTGTGTCTCTTCAGTCAGCATGAGCACTAAAAGTGCTTGTTACGCACAAATTATAAGCTAGTTGTGTGGTCATTAACGACTCTTAATATGCACGTGTCTTGTTTATGATGCTGACTGCAATTAGCTCTAATTTAAGGGGTTTGATGTATGAGTAATGGTGAGTCACTGGGACCAGCAGTAGGGATAATGATAAAGGTTGCTTAATATGAGGCCATGTTTTGAGTTATGATGCATTTAGGAGGCTGTAACAATGTTATTTAACATTTACAAGTCTACCACTCCTAATAATCCATGAGGATGTCTTAAATTTATATGACTAAAGTATTATAATGGGATTTAAAAAAGCTCTCACCCCGTGCTTACTCAAAGCTTGTAATGACACAAGCTGAAAACTTCTTGACTTCATGTTAAGAGATTCACAGAAAGCTAAGGGTGAGCCACAGACAATCAACCGTCCTTTGTTACACTCAGGGAGGTTAAATACAGAATATCCTGGTTTTCTGTTGACAGGATGCTGTACCTTCTCCTCTAAGTGCTGTACACAGAGCGGCGCTATTCAAGCTCATAAACAGCAGTTCCATTTAGCCAAGCACTGATGCCATGTTGTCCCACTTTCATGGATGGCCTTAATCTCTGCCCTTAGCTGAAGCAGATTAATCTCTACAGTGCTGACATTATCTCCTGTTCAACACTGTGACACTGGACACAGGAGGAACTCCTCACATCCTCACTTCTCTATGCTGAAGCATCATGTCTAATGCCTCTGGATGTTGATCAGAGTATAACTGTGATTCATACTGTTCACATCTGAGATGCATTCCAGTAACACCATTTTATAAGTGTTAAAATACCAAGTCATAAAATATGCATAATAGCTTTCTGATACAAATGGATGAGATTTTTGCCCTACACTATTTATTTTATAGTGGGCTCATAGGTGATTAAAGACTGTAACCTCTAATTTTAACTTAAAAATGTCATTCAGTTACAACTATAAACCTCATAGGATGTATTCAGGAATTTTGTGAGTTTTCTGCTCAGTACCTTGACATGTACACCTGGTATTTAAATCCCAAAGTACATGCCAAGCTGACTAATGAAGGGTACAGCATAGGGTGGCAAATACATACAACCCTGTGTGACTTCTAATGTTGGTAGTTTGGCTAAATAACCATCAGGATCCTGCTGCTGCAGTCTGGCAAATATTTTCCAAGCATAACCTTATTTATAATAATAATAATACATTTTATTTGAAAGCGCCTTTCAAAACACTCAAGGTCACTGTACATATTAGAATAAAAAGCAACATAAAAGCAAGCAGTTTACACAATCATAAAAGCACAAGACATAAAACAAATTTAAAAGAGCAGAGTGGAGAGGTTATGTGGGATAAGCTATTTTGAAACAAGTGCGTTTTGAGTTGGGACTTAAAGAGAGAGAAGGAAGAGATATTTCTTAAATCAGGAGGTAGGGAATTCCAGAGTCGTGGAGCAGAGCAGCTGAAAGCCCTGCTCCCCATGGTGGCAAGATGGGGGGAGGGGACGGAGAGTGAAGAAGTAGATCTGAGACAACGAGATGGGGTGTGATCTTAACCAGATCAGAAAGATATGGAGGGGAGAGATGATGAATAGCCTTAAATGTGTACAAGAGTATTTTAAAATTGATACGATATTTGACCGGGAAACCATGAAGCTGCTGCAGAACAGGAGTAATGTGGTGGATAGAAGGGGTCCTGGTGATGATATGGGCAGCAGAGTTCTGGATGCGTTGAAGCTTGTGGATGGATTTTTGAGTAAGACCAAAAAGAAGTGAATTACAATAATCAATCCGGGAAGTAACAAGGCTATGGATAAGAATGGCAGTGGCATGTGGGGTGAGAAAAGGACGGAGACGATCAATGTTGCGCAATTGAAAATATGCAGACCGAGTAACATTATTAATGTGTGAATTGAAAGTACTGTCGAGGATGACACCCAAACTTTTCACAGAGGAAGAAACAAAGACCGGCGAGTTATTGATAGTGACAGAGAAACAGTTGGTTCTGGATAATGTTGATTTAGTGCCTACCAAGAGGAGCTTGGATTTATTACTATTGAGTTTGAGAAAATTAGAAGAGAACCATGAATTTAGTTCGGCTAAGCAGAGGGTGAGGGAGGATGGGGGAAGAGCAGAATCAGGTTTAGTGGACAGATAAAGCTGGGTGTCATCGGCATAACAGTGAAACTGGATATTGTATTTACAGAAAATGTGTCCAAGCGGTAGAAGGTAGATAATGCAAAGAAGGGGCCCCAGGACAGATCCCTGACGCACGCCAGTGGTCAGAGGAAAGGGCTGAGAAGTAAAGGATTTGAGTTGAATGAACTGGGTGCGATCAGATAGGTATGATTTAAACCAGTCTAGTGGAGTATTGGAGAGACCGATGGAGGCTAGCCTACTGAGAAGAATGGAGTGAAAAATAGTGTCGAAGGCAGCGCTCAGATCGAGGAGAATAAGAATGGAAAGTAAACTGGAGTCAGCTGCCATAAGAAGATCATTGGTTATTTTTATTAGTGCTGTTTCAGTGCTACGGGAGGGGCGAAGACCAGACTGATATATCAGAAAATAGATATATCACAAAAGATTATCATAATAATGACGGAAGACTGTGAATGTTTGTTCCTTTGGAAAACATGTTTTCTCATATGATAAAGGTTCTTTGTCTTTGTATATCCCATTGTTGCAGTCTTCACACTCTCCTATTCAAATGGATAAACAGTGACACTGCATTGTGTTCAGGCTTTGAACTGTGCTCATTTGAAGAAGGAGGAAATGGCAGGAATTGGTGACAGGTGCTTGCTCCAGCACTCTTTGGCGCTTCTTTCCAAGCTTCTCCATTACATTTGATCATTTCAATAAAAGTTTCCTTTTTCATTTCAAAAACGCTCTCTTTAAAATGTAATTATTGCGAAAGATGTAATTTATAGAGAATGCAAAACATTAAATAATAATACAGCATCAAGTCTATTGTGGCGAGCTCAGACAAGGAGCAGACAGAGGTATCGTTTGGTCTTGCTTCCCGCAGAGTCAGCCAGGGAGCACAGCCAGGTATTAGCATTCAACAGACGAACACACCACGCTAACACAACCGCTCGGCGCAGCTCTAGCGTAACAACAAAAAAAGGTGCTCTCTCCACCCAGAAACACACAGTCGCAGAGAGAGATGGCGCCGGTGAGGTCGGCTGCCGTCACGACTGCTCCGACCACTTTTTCTTTGTCTTTGTTTTTTAAGTTAGTTTTCAGCGTTTCTAAATCGGCAAAATCATCACCATTGGGTACATTAGGTATGACAGTGACACTCTTGTTTCTATTGGTATACAATGTACTCACAATTCGAAGTTTTTAACTCCGGATCCGAGCTGGCCGAGTGAAATCTCGAGGGAGAACAAAGGGAAGCGGCGGCGGCCTAGAGGGAAGCGAGCCGGCGTCAGGAACAGGCTGAGAGCTCGTGCACACCGCACACCTCTGCCTAGCATCCTGCTCGCCAACGTCCAGTCACTGGAGAACAAGCTTGACGACCTCAGGGCCAGGGTAAAGTTCCAGAGAGACATTCGGGACTGCAATCTCCTCTGCTTCACCGAGACATGGCTGAACCCAGCGGTGCCGGACCACGCCATCCAGCCGGCCGAGTTCTTCTCGGTTCACCGCATGGACAGGACACGGGACTCAGGGAAGTCAAGGGGAGGTGGCGTGTGTTTAATGGTGAACAACAACTGGTGCAACAGTGCGAACGTTGTTCCTCTCACACGCTCCTGCACACCAAATCTGGAACTACTGTCCATCATGTGTCGTCCTTTTTATCTACCTCGGGAATTTATATCGGTCATTGTAAGTGCCGTTTATATTCCACCACAAGCGGACACGGTCACCGCCTTATGCGAGCTGCATGAGGCACTCACACAGCACCAGACACAACACCGGGACGCTGCGCTTATTGTGACGGGGGACTTTAATAGCGCCAACCTCAAACGCGCAGCGCCGAACTTTTATCAACACATCACCTGCCCCACCAGGGGTGAAAGGACACTGGACCACTGCTACACTACGGTCAAGGACGGCTACAAGGCACAATCCCGCCCCCCGTTTGGCAAATCTGATCACGCCGCCATCTTCCTCATGCCAAAATACAAACAAAGGCTGAAACAGGAAGTTCCGGTTCAGAGGAAGGTCGCGCGCTGGACGGATCAATCGGTGGCCGCGTTACAGGACGCACTCGATGACGCAGACTGGGGCATGTTCAGAAACAGCTCCGACGATGACGTCAACGTGTTTACGGAAGCGGTTGTGGGATTCATCGGGAAACTAGCGGATGATACCGTGGAGACAAAGACTATCACAACGTTTCCCAACCAGAAGCCGTGGGTGGATAAAACCATCCGCGACGCTCTGAGATCCCGCACCGCTGCCTACAACACGGGACTCATGACGGGGGACATGGACCCGTACAAAGCCGCGTCATATAACGTGCGGAGGGCGGTGAAAGAGGCGAAGCAGCGCTACGGGAGGAAACTAGAGTCACAACTCCAACAGAGTGACTCTAGGAGCCTGTGGCGGGGACTAAGGACAATAACGGACTATAAAGCACCAACAACCGGTATGACGAACGCGGCCGTGACTCTGGCAGACGAGCTGAACACTTTCTATGCTCGCTTCGAGGCTGCAGCTAAGGTCTCCAACAATGCTAGTGTTAGCGGCGCTAACGGCTGCAGACAGGAAGATACTGCCAGCACCGGAAACGTGCTCGTCATCTCCGAGCATGAAGTAAGGAGAGCCTTCAAGAGAGTGAACACCAGGAAAGCAGCAGGACCAGACGGCATCCCAGGTCGTATCCTAAGAGACTGCGCATACCAGCTAGCTCCTGTGTTCACTGAGATATTCAACATCTCTTTATCTCAGTCGGTGATCCCCACATGCTTCAAAGAGTCCATCATTGTTCCTGTCCCGAAGAAACCCCACCCTGCTTCTCTCAATGACTATCGCTCTGTAGCCCTCACCTCAGTAGTGATGAAGTGCTTTGAACGCCTGGTCAGAGACTTCATCATTTCTTCACTACCAGACACACTGGACCCACTACAGTTCGCTTACCGTCCAAATCGTTCCACAGACGATGCCATCTCTCATCTCCTCCACACATCACTCACTCACTTGGACACTAGAAGGGGGAATTATGTTAAAATGCTCTTCATAGACTACAGCTCTGCATTTAACACCATAATTCCCTCCACACTCACCACCAAGCTGGAGCATCTGGGACTCAGCTCATCTATGTGTCAGTGGATCTCCAACTTCCTAACTGGCAGACCACAGGCAGTAAGGATGGGCGGACATGTCTCAGCCTCCACCACTCTCAGCACTGGAGCCCCCCAGGGGTGTGTTCTGAGCCCCCGCTGTACTCTTTGTACACATATGACTGTGTGGCCACTACCAGCTCCACCACCATCATCAAGTTTGCTGACGACACCGTCGTGGTGGGCCTGATCTCTGATAACAACGAGACGGCCTACCTGAAGGAGATTAGGAATCTGGAGAACTGGTGCCAGAGGAACAACCTCCTTCTAAACGTCAGTAAGACAAAGGAGCTGATAGTGGACTTCAGCACTAAGCAGGAGAGGAACTACCAGACCCCCGTCATCAACGAGTGCCCAGTGGAGAGAGTGGACAGCTTCAAATACCTCGGAGTTCACATCACGCAGGACCTGTCATGGTCCTGTCACATCAACACCGTGGTGAAAAAGGCCCGACAGTGTCTCTACCACCTCAGACGCTTGAGAGACTTCCAACTGCCCTGCAAGGTGCTCAGGAACTTTTACTCGTGCACCATAGAGAGCATCCTGGCGGGAAACATCTTAACCTGGTTCGGGAACAGCACCATGCAAGACAGACGAGCTCTACAGAGGGTTGTGCGGTCAGCTGAGCGCACCATCCGCTCCGAGCTCCCTGACCTGCACTCAATCTACAGCAGGCGGTGCTGGACCAAGGCCATCCCAACAACAGACTGTTCTCTCTGTTGAGGTCAGGAAAGCGATTCCGCTCCCTGAAGACCAACACAGAGAGACTGAGGAGGAGCTTCTTCCCGCAGGCGATACGGTCTCTCAATCACACCACCACACAGTACTGACCCACACATATGGTTCTTACACACACACTGGACATTCTGGACTTTGGTTTTGCACAACACTGGTCACTATATTCTTCATTTCCGGTTAATACTTGTACAGCTGCTGTTATTGTGTATATATTTATTTATATTTAGATTTCTTCATACATTCTTATATAGTTCTATATTGTGTATTGTGTATTTTGTTGTACAGTTATTTTATTTTCAACTTTAATTTATATATTTATCTTTATCTTATTCTTCCCAGTTAAATTTACCCTTCATTCTAATTTGTGTTGTACAGTTATTTCATTTTTAACCTTAATTTATATTTTATTCCTTCCTAGTTAAATTTACCCTTTTTAATTTTTCATATTTATTTCCTATCTTATTCATAGCCTTTTCCTTTTTTGTTTTCTTTAGGTCACGAGCAGTTGTCCAAGCATTTCACTACATATCGTACTGTGTATGACTGTGTACGTGACAAATAAAATTTGAATTTGAATTTGAATTTGAATTTGAGAGAGAGAGCGTCACCTGTAACCATGGCAACATAACGCTGCCACCTGGAACAACAGAACATAGCTGTCAAAACAAAACCCCAAACAGCCCTGACCCGCTACATAGCCCCCACCTAAGGGGTCAGTCATCTGACAATCCCATTACCCAACACAAAGTCCTGCAAATGTCTTTCGGTGCACAGACCGTTCTCGACCGGCGGGGTAAGACTCACTCGGATCAGAACATGGGGTGCCACCAGCATCCCCTGCCCCAGCGGGTGCTGGAGCGAGCGGTCGGTACGGTGAGAGTTTGTCCTGGTGCAACACCACCATGTGCCCCAGGCCTGGCATGCGGACCCGGTACACCACTTCTATTAGCCGCTCCACAACCTCCGCCGGCCCTTGCCAGTGACTGCAGAGCTTGGGGGGACACTCCTCCCTTGTGAACCGGGCAGTACACCCAAACCTTGTCACCAGGCAAAAAAGCTCCCCCTCGGCACCTGGTGTTGCAGGCTCCTTTCAGTCGAACTCTGGTGCTGGCCTGGGCCTGGCGGGTGTAGTCATGAACAACCCGCGGCCACTCCCTCCACCTCCTGTAGCAGTCCATGGCCACCAACATGCGCCGGTTCCCTGCCTCTGTGACGGGGAAAAGCTCTAGGACGTCTACTCCACAAGGGAGAGAGGGCGTTTGCTGTGGCTGCACCCAGACTGTGGAACAGTTTACCTCCTCACGTCAGACTCTCCAAAAGCCTAGAAACTTTTAAAACCGCTCTTAAAACTCACCTCTTTTCATTGGCTTTTAGAAAGGTTTAATTTATTTGTTTTATATATTTTTATTTTATTTTTATCAGCGAGGTGTTATTACGAAATTGTGTTCTATTGTATTTTTATCTGTATTTACTGTACAGCACTTTGGTCAGCCTTGGTTGTTTTTAAATGTGCTCTATAAATAAACTTGACTTGACTTGACTTGACTCCCACTCTCTCCATCGGGGCCCCCACCCGATGCTGCTGCAGGGGGGCAGTGGAGCGTTGAGTGGGGCCCTCCGTGCCGTGCATGTGTCACCGCAGTGCACATGAAGTTCCACATCTCGTCAACAACCAGGCCAGTAGAACCGTCCCCTGAGACAGCGGAGAGTTTTGGCATTCCCATAGCGGCTGACCGCCACCGAGCCGTGGACAAGAATAGAATAGAATAGAATAGAATAGAATAGCCTTTATTGTCATTGTACAGAGTACAACGAAATTGGAGTGCCACTCCCTTGGTGCAAGTTTCAATAATAAATATAAATGTAAAATATAAAAGGTACAAAAAAAAACAATCGTAAGTACTCAAACAATAGTATGTACAATATATACAGGATAGCAGCATTAATATAATATAAGCTTAAGTACCTGCGACCGAGGCACCAACAGCTGCAGGAGACCCTTGCCCTGACCGGGGGCCTGCCATCTCCGGTATAGGAGGCCGTCGTGAGTTTTCAGATTGTTGTACTGGGAGTAGTAGGCCTTCACTTCAGGCCCCTGTCCTGACACCCTTGTCCAGCCTGGGCGTCGTGCCGCCTCCCACATGTCAGTTCTCTCCTCCTTCACTGTCATCAGCTGGGTGTCGGTGGGCGACCAACCCATCAGTGGCCCGGACGTTCCAGGGAGCACACCAGGTCGTATTAGGGAAATGGTAGACCACGTGTTCACCAGGGCCCGGCAGGGCTGGTCCTCAAATCAGCAGCTCAGGTAGAGTCCCTTGAGGTGCCCAGCTAGGCCCACCACCATGCATTGTTCTTGGAGGGGGGCAGGAAGCTGGAGCGGTGGTCCTCTTGCTACACTGCTCCCCCTCTCGTTTCCCTGAGGCCACATAGTTCTGGTCTTTGGGGCGGGCGCCAGGCAGTCGCGCGGCACTTGGCCAGGCTCATCGCACCAGTAGCAGTAGTCAGTCGATGGGGACGCCTCCAGCGCTGCTGCTGGTTAGGTCGCGAGGCGAGCACCAGCTCGACCCTTTCGGCCTCAAGGAGCGCCTCACGAAGAGTTCGAGGCATGGCCAGCCGGATGTGTTGGCGCAGCCGCTCTGGAAAGAGTCCTCGCAGAAAAGCATGCAGGCTAAGCTCCTCACAGGCTGCTGCTGGGAACTCCGGGTAGCCACGACAAGCATATAGCAACACATCAGCTGCAAAGGTTCCCAGGCTCTCCCCTGCCCGACGGCTCCAGTTGGTCAGCTGCTCCCTGCTCTGATCAGTGGAGTGCCACTGCCCAAATTGCCTCTCTAGTGCCATGGTGAGGGCCTGGAGCTCATGCTGCTCTGCCGGGGATAGGTCAAGCAGTACCTGCAGTGCATCTCATTCAAATGCTAGCGCTAGGTGCGTAGCGGCCTCTTCGTCGCTCCAGCCACTATGCCTCGCTGCTAGCCGTACTTGTGAGAGGTAGGGCTCTAGCGGGGTTAGTCCGTTGTATTTCGGTACCTTAGCTGGCGTTGTAGGCATCACTGCTCGCTGTCGGGGGCTCGACGTATCGGTCGCCAGAGGCAGCCCACGAAGCATTGTCCTAGTGTCTGTCACAATGGGCCGCTGCTCCTCGACGGCTTGCTCCAGCCTCTGTATATCTCTCTCTGTTCCAGCGAGGGTGAGCTATCCTGTCACAGCGCGGTACGCTGGTATGTTAGTTAGAGCAGGGCCCAAGAGCAGACATAGGCAAAGAGACGTGACATGACTTAACAAAATGCAAGCCTTTATTATGGCTGATAACAGAAGGCAAAACAAAAGCTGAGACGAGTGCAGGCAAGACAACCAAACTGGAAAACAGACTAAGAAAAACCTATGAAACTGTGATAAAGCTATGAAACTTCGAGAACTAATTCTATGACTGTGACTATGAGAACTGTGACGACTATGACGAGACACAACTGAGAAGGTTACACAGACGACGCGACACAGACTGAATGAAACACAGAGACTAAATACACATAAGGGATGATCAAGGGAAGTGGCACATGGGAGCACAGCTGACACACATTAACCTAATGACAGGACAGGGGAAGTGAAACTAAATGCAATGAACAAAGAACAGAGGACTCTTTCAAAATAAAACAGGAAACATGATGAGACAGACCAAACAACATGGGCTTGACAACATGAGACGTGGAACACAAAGGGCAAATGAGACTAAGATCCAGGGGAAGAGGAAATGAGGAGATCCAATAAACAGAACTAAGGCTGAACAACTTAGGGCTTTAAGAGTGCTAGATGAGCTTAACCCAAACAATAAATGACAAAACCCAAAGACTCAAGTTCTAACTAATACTGCAAAAACAAGAACTTAACATTTCCCCATACTAAAAACAGAAATACACAATATACAATGAACTTAAAATGCTGGAGCACAGACCCAGCCATGACACTATCCCACTTCTGACACCAATGTGGCGAGCTCAGACAAGGAGCAGACAGAGGTATCGTTTGGTCTTGCTTCCCGCAGAGTCAGCCAGGGAGCATAGCTGTTTATTAACATTCAACAGACGAACACACCACGCTAACACAACCGCTTGGCGCAGCTCTAGCGTAACAACAAAAAAAGGTGCTCTCTCCACCCAGAAACACACAGTCGCAGAGAGAGAGAGAGAGCGTCACCTGTAACCATGGCAACATAACGCTGCCACCTGGAACAACAGAACATAGCTGTCAAAACAAAACCCCAAACAGCCCTGACCCGCTACACTATGATCCATTCTGAGAAACAAAGACACCTATCTTTTTCTATCAAGTGAGACTATGAGCTGTTTTTGTGGCTCAAAATTCACTAAAATAATATGTGGGAAATCATCATTACACAAAGGAGCAAACTTTGCTGAGAGTGGATAAGTTGTAATTAGTTAGAGAACCCTGGAAGTCATGAAGGTGGTGAATTGTTTTGGAATCAAAATGGTCAAATAAACATCTAATTAAAGTTTCAACTTCACAAACACTTGCCAAGTGTTTAAGGGTGCTTATTTAATGGCATAGCACTTTTCTTGTCTTTTTAACCACTCAGAGCACTTTGGATTACAAACTACATATAGCCAAGTTTTGTTTTTGGAGACATGCATTGTAAACGTATCAGTCTTTAAAGGACTTTGGGTCAGCTTCTGTTGTTTAAATGTGCTCAGGTTATAAAAAAAATGGACGCGACAGTCAACAAGATTCAGACATTTTTCATGTTGCATGTTTGAGGTATTTTTCTTTCCCACTAACAACACATGCAACACAGTTCAGTGGGCTACATATTACACTTAGAGGATAGAAACAAAGTATCAATCCTATCACACTAATATCACTCAAACATAAAGAATACCAGCATTGGTATCAATGCTACTGATATTTGGCTGCATCCCCCCCACCCGCCACTGCTGACCACTGCACCAACATGCTGCCAATATCTGCGTTTAATGTGGAAAGTAGTAATAATAATATCATCAACATCATCAACATCAACAACATCAAATATTATTTTCAGAATAAAAGTAATTTTTTAACTGCCTTGTTGTACAATAAATTCAAAGTTGTATTATATATATATATATATATATATATATATATATATATATATATATATATATATATATATGTATATATATATGTATATATATATATATATATATATATATATATATATATATATATATATATATATATATATATATGTATATGTATATATATATACATATATATAAATATATATGTAAATTGAACCTCCCCCACCCTCATTCAGATCTGGCGTTTGGAATTATTTTGGTTTTCATGTGAGGTATGACCCTGAAGGTAAGCGCGTCATGGACTAAAGTAAAACAGTATGTTGGATGTGCCACGCAATGCTCAATTACATGGGTGGGAACTAGTGTGTTAGCGCAGTTAGCTCGTTAACGTGTTGGCCGTCTAGCCCCACGCAGGGGTAGCCGTTAACGGAGATTTGCCGTGTTGTGGCGTTAACGTCATTTCAACGAGATTAGCGCTGACAGCACTAGTGGGAACACAACGAATATGACTGCACATTTACGCCGACATCATCCTAGTGCAAAGACAAGTGGAAGCAGACAAAAACAACAAGCATGCTTGCTACAAACTTTACCCGAGTAATTTAGACAGCCGTTAGCACATGATTCTCCT
This sequence comes from Astatotilapia calliptera, assembly GCF_964374335.1. Lineage (NCBI taxonomy): Eukaryota > Metazoa > Chordata > Actinopteri > Cichliformes > Cichlidae > Astatotilapia > Astatotilapia calliptera. The sequence goes on along the minus strand of NC_137426.1, from coordinate 10,090,604 downwards.
TATGGGGACCTGATATGTTTAATATTGTGGCGAGCTCAGACAAGGAGGAGACGGAGGTATCGTTTGGTCTCGCTTCCCGTGAGCTAGCCAGGGAGCACAGCCGTTTATTGACATCTGCAGAAGAACACTGCCGCTAGCTAACTGCTCAGCGCGGCAACCGCACAGCAACAACAACAACAACACACAGGGCGCCCTCTGACCCCGGAAGGACACACCGTCGCAGCGAGAAGGCGTCACCCGTCACTATGGCAACATAAACAAAACATAACTGTACAAACAGAACCCCGAACAGCCCTGACCCGCTACATAGCCCCCCACCTAAGGGGTCAGTCGTCCCCGACGACCCCATTACCCCACACAAAGTCCTGCAAATATCCAGGTGCCTTCTTTTGGCGCACCGGCCGGTCACGACCGGCGGAGGAAACGTCACTCGGGTCAGAACATGGGGTGCCACCATCATCCCACTTCTGACACCAATGTGGCGAGCTCAAACAACGAGGAGACGGAGGTGTCGTTTGGTCTTGCTTCCCGTGAGCTAGCAAGGGAGCACAGCCGTTTATTGACATCTGCAGAAGAACACTGCCGCTAGCTAACTGCTCAGCGCGGCAACCGCACAGCAACAACAACAACAACAACACACAGGGCGCCCTCTGACCCCGGAAGGACACACCGTCGCAGCGAGAGGGCGTCACCCGTCACTATGGCAACATAAACAAAACATAACTGTACAAACAGAACCCCGAACAGCCCTGACCCGCTACAATATGCTGCTGAGAATATAGCCCAGAAGAAGCGTATAGTATAATTTTTATTTTGGAAAGAGCCATTTCTCTGTAATAAACTCTCTTTTCCAAAGATGAGTGATTCCTCAATCAGATACAGGTGTTACCGCTCCAGATCCGCGGCCCCGAACCGTAGTAAGGAAACCTCTGGCAGTTACTTGAAGGTTCCGTAACTGACTCGTAGCCGGTGTTGTGCCAAAAAGTGATTGTCTGCCAAAAACTGATTTCCAATGTTTCCGTGTATTTTTTTATGTGTAATATCTTTACGTATGTTCGTAAATAGACTTCGGTGAACAGGGTTTACAAAGGGGTTATATATAGAAAGACTTGTTTTTTTTTTTTTGTTTTTTTTTTTTTTAAATGACATCAGAAACAGCAGTATGCGACATTACGTGATGGCAGAGCTTCAGTTCATCCTTTGTCATTTTTTTTTTTTTTTTTTTTTTTTTTATAAATAGGACAGGGGGAATGAATGAGAGAAAGAGGGGGAGAGAAAGAAAGAAAACCAAAGGGGAGAAGAGACGGTGAGAGGGGGGGGGAAGAGAGAGAGAAAAAAAAAAAGAACTCCTGGGTCACCTGTATGGAGAAAAAAAAAACAAACAAAAAAAACAAACAGAGGAGACAGCAAACAACAAAGAGCAACATAATAATAGAGAAAACAAAGCACCATCACAATAAACTAGCTAGTCATAGATATCAATATTTACTAAATAATAAACGATATTGTGCAGCACGCAAGATAGACAGCGCACAGTGTGCTTTGAGGCAGCAGCCAAGAAAGCTTTAGTCCGCGTCTGTGAATACCCATGTGTGCATACCTGTGTGGATCAGCATGCTTGCATTCCAAAGGTTTCTCCATGTAATGATCTGCTAGGGAGTGTGGGGGGGCCACAGCCCCGTCCTCCAGGGTGTGAAGCGGGTATGGAGGAGATCAAAACTCCAGACATCCAGAGGCCCCCAGAACACAAGAGACCATGGAAGACCAACAGAGGGGCAGCCGCGCCACTGTTCCAGTAGGAGCTGAGGAGAGTCCCAGATGAGGGCTCGCCCAGCAGCCGCGGAGCAGAAGTCAGGGGGAGTTGCAGTGACGCGCCCGTGAGCTCCGCCGGCCCCCAGCTGTGCCTGAGTGACCGAGCCCCAGGCCGAGAGGCCGGGGGCACCCCACCTCCAAAGGGGCCCGAGCGAGCCCCAGGCCCCAGGCCCCGACAAGCGGCCGCCAAGGAGTGAGCCGGTGTGTACCCGGACGCCCACCCCCAGACACAAAGAACCACCAACACACCGACACCTGAGGGAGTCCGCCACCGGCAGGGGAAGTGGTGGTGGGTGGAGATAGGCCTCCAAACCTTGGAGGGCCTGAGGTGTCCCCAGAGAGGTGGCGTCTGATACCCAACCTGACATATAGACACAGACATACAGGCACCCACAGACACAAACATCCATTCCCACCCTCATGCTCTCATATGCACTCACTCCACACTCAACCAATGTGGAGACAGACATAAAGAGACGCTGTACACACAATCACACTCCCCAAGCGTACTCTACAAACCGGGTCTAGGTACCCTTGCCCCTGGAGGGGGGAATTGCACCCAGACCCAGGTGGTGTTACCCTTTTCCCTGCGGTGGGGAGAGGCAGACCACCCCGACTCCGCAGCAGCAGGGAGGCCCCACACCCCAGACCGCAGTCGGACGGCCAATTCCTCCCACTAGCCCTCCCGCTCCAGCAGGCCGCAGAGAATGGGGGTGGGAGAAGACTCCAAACCTCCCTCCACCCGCTCATTGTAGTGTTGATGCATATGTGTTCTAAGGTGTAATTAAAACCCAGGAGGGCATGGAGCTACCTGCCAAGGAGCAGCAGGTAAGCGCATAGTCCCTCCTGCTAGCCCTCAATGACTAAGTGTATTTAAAATTGAGAGGTGGGCAACGACGTCAGGGGTGAGGTATACACCCTGATGGTAATTTGGACTCCGTGATTGTGCCCACCCCCAAGATCCTATATGTATGTGTAATGAGAGTGTGAATAATGTGAATGTCTAAGTTGTGGGATAAAATTGAGGCAGAGGCAGCCAGAAGGGGACGGGGGGGGGGGGGGGGGGGGGGTAGCCTCCTCTGCACCCTGGTGACATACCCCCACTCCAAGGCCCTGCATGTGTGGGTGGTTGTGGAGGAGCGGGAAGAGGGAGGCAGAAAGACATTTTTAATGTTAATGAGATTGTTTTTAACTGCAAAAATAAAGGTTATATAAAAGTCACTGCCAAAAACTGATTGTGGCTTCTACCTTGTTACACGGATGTTGTTTGTGGCTCAAGATGACTATATGTA